>NW_027271891.1:290000-580791 GCF_040938485.1 Diadema antillarum
ACGAGACAAACATAATTATATAACAACTACCAACGTAATATAGCATTATCCAGGGAGGTGAGACAAAAGTCTCACCTCCCTGCATTATCTAATGACAAACGCTTTGAAGAATAAATCGAAGTGAGGTAATTTTAGTGTATCCATTGTTTTCACTGCTGTACCATTAGTAAAGCAGAATGTAGTAGCAACAATGGGAGGTAGCATCAAAAGTGGTGACAGATAATTATAAAAACAGGCAACATTATATCGCTACATATAAACAGTGGAAATACAAATTTACGATAGCCAACATAGACAAAGTTAGCTGTGATAAGTGTTCCTTGCCTGGAACAATTTATCGCCTAGCTCTGAGAGAATGTGTTATACCATCGTATCTCCCCATAAAGAATCGTGGTATGATGTGTGACTGTAGTAGAGTATTTTAACGATAAAGAATTATAACAATTGAAGAAAACACTCAGGAAACGAGCTGACATGAGAAGATACAAAGAACACTGACTTCGACAATGACAGCTAGAAAACAAGAAGAAAGACTTGAGGAAAAGGTCAACGTGTGCTTCAAATGTTTTGCCGAGTTTCTTGCATCGGGTAATGTCAGCCACAGCGGGCTATAATTAGCATTAATGTATTATGCAAATTACATCGTACATTATTCCCTTAAACCGATCCATCTTTCTACTAACTCCTCACATCTCTCTCTCCCCTCTCTCCCTCTCTTTCTCTTTATCTCTTCTCTTCTTTCCCTCTCTTTTTGTCTCCCTCTAATTTGCTCCTAGCAAACTCTCCATGCACTCCGTTCGCCCTCTCCCTTCCCCCAAGTCGCTTGCAAATTTAGCCAAGGGAGTGTGCCGTGGTCAAACTAAAGCTAGGCAGCACGCGTAGCGCACGAGTCGCCCGTTCACACGCGCCGGCTCTTGCTACGGTCGATATATTTGGCCATCTTTTTATTTTGCCATCTCTCTCTCCTTCTTTTCTCTCTCTCTCTCCCTTTCTGTGTTTTCTCCTCTGCATTTTTCAGGGCGTGGCTAGGCCGCGCATGCGCCTTGACGTCAAACCCTTTTTATGCCCGTTTCTCAAGGTCCATGGCGTTGTTGAACAATAAGGTATAGAAAGAGGGCGTGGCTACCCCTTCTTTCATATTCCCTTTCTCTTTTCTTCAGCACACAACGAAAAAGTCCCTTCTTCCCTACCCTTTATCTTGCCTTCCCGTATATAAATGATAATGCAATAAAATCGGCAGTCATTTTGTAGAGAGCTTTTTCGGGGGGATGATTCGCGTCTTTGGATTGGCCATGGGACCGCTCCCCCATGTTAGATTTCTGGACTTGGAAGCTGCAGGTGTCGCCTGTTCTCTCCTGTTGCCAAACCGATGTCGATGTCGAGAGAGATTGAGACGACAAGGACAGACCCAGCAGATCGACGACGGCAGCCACCGACATCCATCATTGAGCACGAAAACTGCGTTTTACCCAAGCTGTCATCGGGAAATGACAAGCAATTCTCATTTTACTGACTGTCGAATCTTGAGCGGGTGCTTTGGCTGTGTTTTTCTCGATTTCGTTGTCGAGATGAAACCGCTGAGTCGTTGACGTTCTCGCTGGCGCTGTCCTACGCTGAGATGCTCTTTGATGACCAAGATGATGGAACAATAAAAGGTGAGCAGATATTTTAATATTACCTTGTTTGAAGGATATGTCATCTTCATGATTGTTAATGTCTCTTTTTTTTTCTGGTCAATTTTGAAGTGAAGTATGACTTTGTCAATCACCTGACCAGATAATAACATCTGTGTCTCATCTCAAAGGCATGTTGTCTTCGTTTTAATTTAATCACCTGACCAATAGATATGATTCTGATAAGATGTATCGTACAACGATATTCTTCAACTGATATTACACGAAGGGAAAAAGAACAGCTGTTGGAGTCTTCCCCGCTGTGAGACGAAAGATGGCTGTTTCCATCACTCACGTCAGTCCAGCATTGTGGTCTCTTTAGCTTACGCACAAACGAATCTTTCTCATCACCGGTGACGTTATTCGCGGGTCATTTGCAACATTTCTATCGAGCATTTTGTCCGCCAATTCTTCCCATTCTTCTTGTCATCATCTGCAAGAATTCACCTGTCGTACCCTTCCTATGTGCTATTCTTTGCTACACCTGCTCTTGTTTTTCTGACAAATGCCTGATATCAGTACAGCAAGACAACGTTATATTGATAATGAAAATAATCAATTCTTTATTCCATTAAGATATCTTTGACAGTCAATGTATTGCATTATAAGACTAAATTCTCTTCCAGAAGATGTCCTTGGAGGTTTACACGTTCATCCCTTGTTTCAATGATACAGACAAATTAAAACGACGACAAATTCTATTGTAATTGTCAATAATTCTATCAATAACTTACCAAACTCTTCTTTTGATCCCAAAATAATGAGCAAACCAACCCATATTCGTAGAGGAGACTGACCAAGTCATATCATTTTTTTAAAAATCATCATTCTGTTTGACTCGCTTCTAAACAAATGCTTGTCATGTCAATCGCTAATATTGCTTGAATTTAGAATAATCTCATATGATTCTCTCCTCCTGTTTCGTATTTTTTCCATTTTTTCAACGAACGTTATAACCTTCAGGATACTTAATATTTGGTATCATTATCATGAACATGGTTTAATTTAATTATGAACAGTACTTCGTCTCTCTGCGAGGTCATTCGTTGTCTGAGCCGAAATCATTGAGTCTTGTTTCCATTCAGCCATCAGTTCCTCCAAAGATTGTCTCTAGGTGCTCTCTTCTTCCTTTCAATCAATGGTCTCAGAATATTAATGATCATTATCGGAATGTAATCGCCTAGAGACCACATTAAAAACGGAAATGATGGTGTATATAACAACAACTGTGCAGTCCATATTACGATGGCACGTTTCTTTCCTTTGTTTTCGGACATCAAACTGAAATGTAGTCCTTACATATCAAATATATTTACTGATGAAGGCGCAAAAAGAGTTTATTATCTTGTATGTGACTGCCTCCTTGACATTTTTTCGTACTACCCTGGTAATGTAGTTTTTTGCCACTTTATGTTTTCCTTGCTTGAACTGAAAAGCAGAGAAGCATAGACTACCTCTGAACACGATAAAGTCATAGGTACAAAAGATGACATGTGTTCCCTTTTGTTGTTGCTGCTGACTACCTCAGTTGAAATCAAGTATACGACACCCGATACTCACTTTCCTGTCCAACCATATGTACTGATATCATTATGAATTGTCGGGCTAGATACACTAACCACAAACCACAATGTGCGGTGTTATGATTGTGTGTTCCAATCCATATTCACTTAAATGTGGGGATGGGAAAGGAGGAGAGCGTATGTAAATATGAGCAGGTCCGTGACGCTGCTTTTAATGCATTTTAGATTAAGCTCAGTAATTGGGGATGACATTTGGCGAAAAGCGCCTCATAAATATGCAATCGTGATGATATTGTGCGCGTATGGGCCACTAGACGGTGAGAAAATTGCGTGGATGTCTGAATATTATTATCATGACAGTGCGTAACGCGTGTTCATGTGTGTCTGTAATACAGTACTGTGCGTCAGCTAATGCGAGAACCTCGGCCGCTGCCGAAGTTGGGACGAATAACAACGAATAATAGCAATGACTGTTGGAAACTGCAGGGGCCCGTTGCAGCACTGATTGGTCGAAGCAATTAGTGGCGAATCCCTCATATCATGACTCGGTTGGAGTATACATGATTAAACCATCGATGGAACACAGTGTTTTAGGGGCTGATTGGGCAGTCACATGCTATCAAGACTGGTTTCGTTGCAGCAAACTGGGTATGTCACAGTGGTTTTTGTAGCTTTATACTTCAGTGATGAAGGTGGAAACCGCTCAAAGGTCAAAGTCGAAAGTCAGAGAATGATCTCTCTGTGATAGAACCTACATCCAAATATAAAACTTTAGCACACCACAATAATAGTCACCACACAGTGACTCGTGAGGGTATCATCATCGCTAGATACCCTTTGTGAGGTTGACTTATTGTCACATAGGCAAATATGACTGCTTCCGATTCTCACAAAAGTTCGACATTTCCAAACTCTTCCCGACACCTTCCCTCTTGCTCTGGTGCTAAGAAAGAGATAAAGAAAACAACGGCCGCTTGGTAGCTTGACACGCACCACGCGACGCCGGGAACACTCTCTCGCTGCTATATAGAGAGAGCATCTGGCGCTTGATTTCGTCCCACCGCTTTTCTCTCGTACACTTAATTCATAATCAACCTCTGGCCATTATGAGACCGGTGCTTTTCTTTTTCTTCAATTTACGCGGCGACATATGCTCGTACTTCCACTCATAGCCTTGCGTACGAGGGAGGAAAAACTGAGGAAGAGAGAGAGGGAGTGAGAGAGGGTCGACGCAATATAATGTGTATCAGTAATAAGTATCAGTTCAAGGGAATTGCGGAGAAGGGGTAAGGGAATTATTGGGGGTAGAATAATGAATGCGGTATTGTCCGGTCCATGTAAACCCTCAGCACCTGCCAGTGCGAGCTAACAAAGACTATCCGTGACTCCAAAACAGCTCTTATTCTAACCCACACGGGTGGAACATCCGCGTTGTCATGGCAACGAAATAGAGGAGGTTCCCCTCTAAATTACGGTTCCGTTTATTACATTTCTTCTCCCCCCCCCCCTTCTCTCTCTTCTCTCATCCAAACTGTCTTATTCACTTCCTGTCTCAATGGTACTATGTTCACTTCAAAAACAACATGTAAGAGAGTGAGGGAGGATGGAAAGAGAAGAGAAGAAATAAGGACAAAACTTTAGAAAGAGAGAAAAGAGAGAAGCACAGGAAGGGAGAGGGAGGGAGAAACTGAGATATACGGAAAAGAAGTCAGTGTGGATCAGATGCAAAAAGCAAAACTCTGCGGCATATGAAGTCATCCCTCGAGATGGCTTCTTCTCTTAAGTACACCGAAGCGAGGGAGAGAGAAAAAAGGGCAATGAATGCAAATTTCTTGATATCACCTGCTCAGCACATCCACCGGATCCACCTAGAAACGATGAAGGACGCAGTCATCGGCAGATGACAGGTTCACTTCGCTTATTCTGCCCAGAGTCTGATGTAAAATTGATAAGACGCATGTGTTAAAACACAAAGCGTGTGAACGCTTGTTTTGTGCCAAAGTGTGGGTTTTTCAACGCCGTATCTTTGAAATAGCCTACCGAAGGTTTGAATGATTATAAAGCTCTCTTCATCTTTAAAGCTTTAGTCATTACTCTTCTCTTTCCATTCATCATGCCAGCTATTCCATCTCTTTGAATCAATCCTTGATATAGTCATGATGCACACTCAAGCTAATAGAACAAGGCGATTAATCTGTTTGTCGTCAATTTGTGAGCTGCCCTAGACATTATTGTGATAATACTGACTTCCGACTCCTCCTTCAAAATAAATCTAACATAACTTCACATAGTGATTGGTGTCCTTTGTTATCTTAATCACAACATACGTGGGAGTTACGACTGGGATTAAATTTTACCAACTCACCTGTAATATCATAAAGAGTACTACATTCAGCAGACAATCTCATCCAAGCGGTCACTTTATTGCTTTGTTTCTTGAGTCTGGTAAAATTTGGTCTCTGTTCGAATGGATAGATATTCTTATATCAAAGAGTATCTACCTACTACAGAGCCGTGTTTCTCAACCGGTGGGCCGCGATGTCGGCCAACATGAAATAAAATGAAATAGATTCATATTTCATCTAACTCTGGACTCTGGGCCTCGAAAGCTTTGTATGAGTGGCCCACTTTTTCAAAGTGGGCCTCAGTTTGCAAAAGGTTGAGAAGCACGGTTAAAGAAAACCCTGATGGTACACAGGATCAGCCCCCCCCCCCCCCCTCCAGTCTTCCTCCCCATGTACGTCACCCAACTCTCTGTTACACACTCTTGAACAAGTCGTTACTATAATATGCGACCTGTTTGTACATGGTATAAAACAATGAGTAATTTGAGGTGGTAGTCCTGAGATTTTAAAAATGAATCTTTAGTTTGCTCAATGAGTTGACAACCTGTGCAACTCACATCAAACTGAAACAGTAACATTTAGACTTGAAAGACACTGTCGATGAATTCAATATTCAGTGAATATCTTAATTGTTTATCAATCTTACCATGCTTGCATTCTAAGATTTGTGTGTCTGTATATATATATATATATATATATATATATATATATATATATATGCATATATATATATATATATATATATATATATATATATATGTGTGTGTGTGTGTGTGTGTGTGTGTGTGTGTGTGTGTGTGTGTGTGTATGTATGTATGTGAATGAGTGTGTTCAAATGCTTGCATGAATTCTTTGGAAGGGAGACGAGTTGTGTGCATACATGAAATTCACGTCAATTAGCACGAGTAATATAGACAAAGGGACAAAGCCTTTGAAATTCATAGGAGAGAAAAAAAGTAAGTTCTTTTGTCCCCAGGCAATGCTGTCCGCCGTTTACCGGTGCCGTCATTTTGATGGCATAGAAGCATACACAGAGGGAGGGAGACAGAGAGTGAGAGAGAGAGAGGGAGGGGGGGGGGGGGGGTGAAAGAAAGGGAGAAAGAGAGTAGAGAGTGGATGTAGTCCGCTATTGTTCTTTTGTCAGTTCAATTAAAGACCAAACAGCAAATTGCATTGACCCCTTTCTCATTGCTTTTGCTCACCGCCTCAGTAAATGTTGTCCCCTTTCTGTAGCCAATTAGACATTGCAGAAATCCTGAAGTGATGTATTTTCCGCTCTTGCGAAAACAAATAAAAAAGCATAAAAACGTAAACCCGAATACTCTTGACATCTCCGGAGTTTTGAGGCGACTTACAGCTAATTTATATAAAGATTGAACAATACACAACCTCCCCCCCCCCCCAAAAAAAAAATGATAATAATAAAGTGCGTTAAAGGGCTTTGCTGAAATGACTTCGTCCTGACTTATAACGGGGACGTGATTTCTCTTTCCACCTCCCTGCTTGTAAGCACCATCACAGTAGCCTACCCTTTCTTCTAACTGCCGAATTCATTAAGGGACTCAGAGAGTTTGGCCTTTGTTTTTTATTCGAGCCGAACACTGAGATAGACATCATTTAATCCACAAAATTTATATTACTGAAATGTGGGACGGATTTTGATGTTTCCCCTTGGCCATCCCAACTTATTCTGATGCCACAGAACTATAATACATCAATATATGTGTGGTTAGAGATCCAGATATAGTTCAGTACAAAGGTCAATTTAAAGCCACGACTGGACAAGGTGGTAAGCAATCACAAAGAGAGAGAGAGGAGAGAGCAGAGAGAGTGAGGGAGAAGAAAACAAAGGGAACCGAAGAAATGGGGATAGATTAGGATAAAGGGGAAATATGTGGGATCTCCTTTGTCCAAAAGTCGACCGACCAGTCTTTGTGAGGCCATACTTGGCCCTACTGGCTGTTTATCTTGGAGGTGCAAGATTGTGAACATTGCTGTTGGGGATGATACGTCCGCGTTAAAACCTCTCCCTCTTCACTGAGTTAGGTTCAGACGAAAATCTAGGGCGGCGATTCTTTGTCATTATTATCATTATTATAATTATTATTATTTGTGGCGGCGTGTCGCGTGCCAAGGGGCACGTGCCTTGTGCACTGACGTGCGACCTGCGCAGTGGCGCAGTCCGTCCGGAATACGCGTAGGCCATGGGAAGGGAGGGGAGGGGAGGGCTTAAAGCAAGACAGACCGACAGGGGTCAGTACAATTCTCTTTCCCAAGCGGGTCTTTGTCCGACGAGGCACATACACATCAAACTATGTATAGAGAGATCAGCTCAACGCCATATGGCTCTCCCTCTTAACTCTTTCTTTTCCCTCTTCCCTGTTTTCTAGTGATCACCTCTCTCCCTGTTCTCTTTTCTTTTTCTCGCTCCTTTCCCGCATCCCGCATAGCAGCATTACGGGAAGGAAGCAGGGGGACGGCCAAAATTGTGCTCCGAATTAGTCAACGCATGCTTTGCTAATGACATGGCCACTCGGACAAGACCGAGATTCGGGAGGTAGGGGGTGAATGGTTGTGGGGTGGTTGGAGGAGGGCATGGGGAGGGAGTTTAGGACAAAGAATCTTAGGAAGACGATAGGGGAGGGGAGTGGAACTCAGGTCTTCGAGCGGACGACCATAGAAATCAATTTTCTTGGATGGCGGGCCTCAATTAATCTTGCAAGTAGCACGGGTAAGGTTACACGAGCTCAGACCTCTACGTCAAGACAAAGAAGAAGGCGGAGTGGGGAGCCAGAATCGCAAGAAATGCAGTTCTCAGCCAAGAAAGAGGTAGAGTAGTGTTATAGCAGATGAAAGGTTTTACCTCTTCCTCGTCGACACAAATTGATCGAAAAATGTGATATGTGCATCTCACAGTGGAGCTTAGTCTCTCTGAAAAGTGGGAACCAAAATTGAGAAATGGTTCTTATCACGATAATGCGAACTCCTCGTGGAGATACTTTGGAACATAAGCCGAAACATTTCATACAAAAGATAAGGCACACTGAAAGGCAATTTCCATTCATGCTCTCTCAGAGTCACTAAAAGCGAGGGGGAGAGGGGGAGGGGTAGATAGATATGCAGAGCAAAGAAAGAGACAGATCAAACTAGAAAAGGAGATTACGACTAACCACAATCACAAATTGACGCACGGATCAACCATGACGTCATAAAGACTTACCAGAGATCACACTAACCGAACACTTTCGCCCAATTAATCAAGAATTAAATCTCAAGATTTGTGTGATAATCACTCGTGGAATTATAACTCCACGAGTACGACTTTCCTTGTCTGAATTGTTTTCAGTATATATACCCTGTTAATTCTTTACCCAAACTTCTTTCTCTCATCCTTTGTGTATGTTCTCCTTTTGTTATGTTCTTTTCCAGTTCTTTCTCGGACAGAGTTCCTTATTGACATAATCTTTAACCACTTGTAATTTAGCTATTTTTGTCTTTTTAGTATTTTCTTTTTTAATACTGTCTTTCTCTCCTTCTTTGTTTTCTTTTTCACTTATCTGTCCTTCATTCTTGTCTGTCTCTTCTTTGTTTCGTCCCCCAATTTGAAAACTTGCTACAACAAGCTAAAAAAAAAAACGGTTGTGAAGATTAATACTATTCTTATGCTAATAATCTACATCCATTTTTTTTTTCTGAATCGGGGGGAGGGGTGAGGTGGTGGTGACATTTCCAACCTTGTTCTCTGGCTGACCTAACTCTAGACAGCCCGTAAGAGGTCGTACCACAAAGACCAGTGAAGCGTGATGCCGTTACGGTCCGTTCGGTCGACCACGCAGTCATAAGGAGACGGTCGTCGGGGCGTGTAGGGCTGAGGCCGAGAGTCACGCAACCGCCAGCTGTCGAACTGCTTGAGTGAGTATAGCTGGTCAGGTACAGGTTGCAGATGAGAATTAACAATCATGATCATAAGAGTAAAACCGATAAACTCTCAAGGTAGTGTGGTTTACTAATCACGATCATCATGTAATTTGGTCGCTAGCTCAAGGACACTCAGTTGTAACTGTATATCAGTGATTTCTTCGTGGAATTATTGCCGACACTGTTTATAAACTGTATCCCCCAAGTACTTGTGCCTTTGCCATAATACACATTTAGATAAAGATCGTTTCCGTTTTGTAGTTCTTGAATTCTTTCCTCTCCACAATAATAATTAAACGAATCCTTAGCTGTTGTTGCAAATATGCTTTATACCATCCTCTCCGAAATATCCGAGTCAAAGCGATTCAAAGGAAGCGAGCTAGAACGCGGGGCTTTCGTGCAGAACGTCCCACTGATTTAAATTATGAATTGTTTCCCTGTAATTTACGAAAAAAAGAAGTGGATCAGGTTGTTAATTAGCAGTGGTAGGATCTGTACCGCTGGTATGATTATCAGCCAATAGACAGAAGGGATTCGATTGATTCATTGGCCAATATTGGAGATAAAAACCCTCACAGTGCAGGAGAGAGTTCATGGGCGTGAGTGATGCGTGAGTGATGCGCGTGTGCGTGCGTACGGGTGTGTGATAGTGCGTGTCTGAGTGTATACATGTGTGTGCATGCGTGTGTGAGTGAGAGTGGTCAAAAAATAAACATCATCAATAATGTACGCGTCTTTATTCACGGGACTAAAAATTACTCATTCACTCCAACATTACTCATGGATATTATTATTTTAAAGCAACGGCATGCCTGCATTGTATCGTGTCATGTACACGTGTTACACTGTACAAGTATGATTACCATAATTATATACATACTTCTTAAACACCAAATCCGGCATTGCTAGACAGAATTGTTCATAAAACACAAATAACGAAACAAAAAAAATCCCAAAAAAGATATATGTTATTTTTAAGTATTTCGTTTAATTTACTTCATTTCTTCATTTATAATCATTATCAATATCGTCATCATTATTATCAGTTAGTAAGTTATCGGGTTTTTTTTAAATATCACATTATCACATTCCGGTTACCATGTTCTGCGCTATTTTATTTGTATCTACATCATCGTGTAGTGGCTTTGTCTTTCAATCACTCTTGCATTTGTTTAAATCTTTTTATATTACATAGGCAATCGGCTGTTCATCCTCTTTGGGACAATGTGATACATCTCCACCAGTGTAGACTCTATTCTGTGGGTTTTTTCATCATTCTGTGCTTGCAAAGAATTATGACATTCGATTATGATCACTCGCATTGTGTGGCAAGGTGTGCAAATTGTTTTTTTTTTTCACATTAAATGCTGCATGGATGTTTTAGTCTCCAAAGCCTTGCACTTTCCACACATTTTCCACACAAGATGGTGCATATTCCGAGTAGGAGCCGTGACTTGTACATTTTCATCTAGCCTATAATTGTATAGTGTCAAGTCCAAATCTCCTCAATTGCCACAGCACGGTAATGACAAAGTGGAGAGCGTGAACTGCTATGAATGTCTGTTTCCACTGCCTTTATTGAGAAACGCAATTGTGACGATTTCAATCTGCGATCAACTTTAGTGAACTATTCAATGGGAAAGGGTCTTAACAGTAATTTTGCACTTCCTGTAAAACCAAATTCCGCTTCATATCATTCCATGACTATCCCATCATTCATTTCAGTTGTTACATGAGCATGAGCATAGATACAAGCTAAACTTCACATTCCTTGATGAAGTAATGATGTAAACTGGCAGGTGATCGGCAGAGAGGTAGACTATTAAGAAAAAGAAAGAGAGATCGACAGTAAGTAAACAAGAAAGAAAATAAGAAAGAGATATACAGAAAGAAAAAGACTGAGATAAAGGGAAGAGAGAGAGACAGAGAGAAAGAAGAACCTAAATTTGTTGGTTTGTCGGTTTGTCTGTTTGTAAAATTTGTTTGTTTGTTTGTTTGTTTGTTTGTTTGTTTGTTTGTTTGTTTGAGTGTTGGTGGAGATTTTTGCATTCTCTCTCTCTCTCTCTCTCTCTCTCTCTTTACAACTCCCTTTGATTTGTCATTTTTCATGTGTGTGTGTATTTTGGGGGTGTTTTTGGAAAACAAGCATTGTGATTTTTGGCCGATAACTTTGAATTAAGAATTTGATTCAAAAGGTTTAATATAGGGTTCGGATTATCTATGACGGAGAGTGATGGACTGAATGAAACAGGCGTGTGCATACTCTATAAGTAATCAAGAGAGAACTAGAGACGAGGGCAGGAAGAAAGAAGGCGAAAGGATGAGAGGGAAACAGAGCAAGAAATTATCACACCTTTTTTGCTTTTGTTTTTGCTCTAGCGTTGCAGCGTTGTTAATTAAATGATAAGAAGATTCTGATATCAGATTATAGTCAAGGGCCAACCAGCATTATGAATATAATAATGCTCGTCGAACTTGTTTAAGCAGGGATGCTCATGGGAATAAATCTCGGCCCATTAAGGTATTACTCTTTGCTTTGAGGACAAACATCAGATGAATAGTCATGGATAGAGAGCTATCATCTAATAAGGGGTTTTACGACCAAGGTCAGTGTCTATGGAAAGCGGGAAGGGTCATTTTGAGCGTCGAACAGCACTAACAGTACTAGATGCGCCGAAGGAGAAAAAGAGCAAGAGAGAGAGAGGGAGAGAGGAGGGAGGGATAGGAGGAGGGTGGTGGGAGAGAAAACATTACCAAGCATGCCAAGTGGTGCAGGTTCATAGTGGTGATGGCGGTGGTATGTGTTGCGATGATGACATCTCCACTGTCAGCCCACGATGATTCATATGTTGAAAAGATGTTAATGTCCCGCGCAGACCAATGTAAACAAGGTATGCGTGAAATACACATTGATAATGATTGGAGAGCTTTCCCTCCTCTGTAGGAGACGAAGGGGGGGGGGGGGTAGCGGATAATTGAAGACGCCCTCCCGCGTCACTTCCAAGATCCGGCCGGTCCAATTAGGCAAATTGCTCGCCAAATTGTGCTCGGACGCAGTAAACACGCCCCACGTTTATGTTCTTTCTATTTTTCTTTCACAAGAAGAAACAGGAGAGATGCCACATCATGACTTGAGGTAAAGAAATTTGATCCAAACCAAAAAGGTTTGGGAAATACAATCAGAAAGAGTCGACGAGAAGTCAGGTCGGAGATAACAAGGCATTTGATATGTTATTTACTTGCCACCCTCATGCCAGATTTGTGACAAGGTCTCTTGGGACAAGTGGTATTCATATGAAGTTCAGTGTTAGATAAGAACATGGTAGGTCACAGTGATTACTCCCAATATCCCATGTTAACATATTTCTCCTTCCCTCTCCGCACTCGATTCGTCTTTCCCATTGTTCTACAGCGTCGCCAGCCCAAACTTAATCTAAACAGACGAGGGTTTCGGGAAGGATTTGATTGCATCGACTATTGTTCTCGCTCCTATTTCCTATTGGCCTTGTCCGCCTTCAACTCCCAGTCTGATTCTTTCCCCTTTTCCATTTTAATCGGTCCTTCATCCCCCTCCCACGCCTAGTGTGATTTCATTACTGTAATGAGTGCTCTGAGCCGCTGGCTGTGAAAATAAAACGCGTGGAGGTTGAAGGGAGACGACACTTCTCACGCTGAATAATGTCTAATGCACGAGGCTTGACGCGCCCAAATCCTTAGATAACTGTCACAATAGAGGAAACTTTGCACGCGTTTTATCCCCGGGAAACGCCATGTCATTGCGCGATACTTAAATCAGATCATGTATGACATATATAGAGTTATAAAAAAGACATAAGCAGTGAAGGAACATTCCTAAACCAAAGCAAACTATCCTCAAAATGTCCATTTTTTATCATTACTATTCTTTAATATGGAAAGGCAATCACACCGGCGAAACCTTAGGCAAGTAATGAATTAAGCATTGTAGATAAAAGACCAGACAATGAAAACTCGCTTGATCGTAATATTCGGTTTTGCGGACGTTCGACAGCGTAAGTTTATCTGAGATCTGCGCCAAAGGAAATGCCCGAAATGCCAGACACATATCTCAAAGAGCAAAATCCGGGAACTCAGCCCGTTTGCGTCCTTCACAAGATGACAATTAGTTAACTATTGGCAAAATAGATATGGATCTACTTCGTGAAGAAATTACAAGGTGTTGTGCTTAACGCTCTTCTAACAGAAATACTACTAAGTATATGCAATGAACTTAAGTCTTGCGGGTTCTAAGTGGTTACAATGAAACGGAGTATTTCTGAAACAATCCGTTAGCATTTGCATATACAGTCTTTGATCTCTCAGATAGGTATATACTCTATAATATCTCTAAAATTCATAAATCATTTGTTTATATTTGGCTTGCCATACACTCTGAACCGGCACAAATCACGGGGACCCTTTGTCCCGGTGATGTGCCTCGTCTTCTTTTGTCCACTCTTTCTTACTGCTAAAACACAAAGAGGCTATCACGTCTTCTTTCCTCTCAATTTAAGTACGTCTTATAATAATGGCACTGGAGGTTCTCGGTTTATTGGCTTTATCACATGCTGCACACAGAATGCGACTAGCGATTGATGGGAACGCATAGACAAGTGATGACACTTTATTTCGTCCCTTGAGGCATGCTGCCATCCCGCCATAAATGGGCTATCGGACAATCGGGCATCAGTGGATGTAGAAATCGAATCGCAGAGCATAAGACAGACTTTGTTTGACGCACTTTGGGCGTTCGCTCTGATCTGTGTTACTTTTACATGCAGCCTACGTTTCTATTCTATTTTTCGGTCTTTGGTTTTCATTGCAGGGTATCCGCTCGTTTTGTTCTGTCTTGGCTAATCTATTCCGGATCTTCGATCAAGTGAAAATATTTGGCTGCTACTAGCTCACATTGAACAATAATCATTGGTAGTATATACCCTTGTGTCAAACGTACAAATTGATTGATTGATAAAAAGCAACTCGTCTGCTTAATTTAACGGAAGAAAATGTTGCTTAATCAGAGTCCTAACTCGAAAAGGGGAGTAGACGCTATCCCAGAAGAGCTAAGGACAATGGAATGAAGACAGATTGAAAACTATACTGGATCCTCTCTCATTCGTCTTGAAAATCTCTTTTTCTCCCCTTCACCCTCCCCCCCCCCCCCCCTCGTCTTCGGGATGAGAAGCCGGTGGTTTGGGGAGGGAGGTTGGAAGCGGCGGGTGATGGTTCTACCTAAAGCAATGACGCGTGGCATCAATCAAAGCGATACGATGTGCATTAGACTGTCTTCCCCAGTTTCAATTTGCCGTAGAAGTATCATAGTAGGAGTAAGTAAATAAAGACAAAGAAGGAAAAAAGAGATGAAGAAACAAGATAAAGTTGGTCGGTAGACGTTGGCCGCTGTGTCATCGGGATCGAATGAAAATTGATGATGGTGATGTGCATTCTCGTTTAGTGGTGGCAAACGGTAGACCGTAGTCATGGTAGTGAGCTGATATCCTCTCCCTATATCGCTCTCTCCTCCCCCTCTCTTTCTCTCCCCCCCCCTCCCTCTCTATATCTTTCTATCTCTCTCATTCCTTTTCTTTCTATCTCTTTCCTCGCTCTAACTGAAAAGAGCTCTCTTTGTTTTCTTTGAAATGAAGGATTCTTCCTACCCCATTGAGTGCTTAGAGATGATGTACTTGGAGATTACCTTTTTTCCCTCCATGAAGTTTGTCATAGAATCCACGGTCAAAACTAGGGAAAAAAGTATGAGAAAAAAGTTTGAGATAAACCATAAAATGTGACAACATTGGAATGGTTTCAAACTATCACTGATGTGAAATTAAGATATAAAGCCTTTTGAGAAAGTAGATCCAAACACTCATTCGTGAAATAACGACGATCCATCGCTTTAATAGGGTACATTCAATAACAGGTAGTTAAAATCACTTTAATAAGATGTTTTTAGTGGTTGGTAACAATCATTTATGATATCAGTGTGATATGTTGCTTCCATCAGGGAGGTTGTCTCCCTCCATCCTACTTTCCAGAGACTGGTAGTTGGTGGCACTCCAGTGTTTACACAGAAGACGGGCTGGCGCTTTTAGAGATAGATTTTCATCATTTCCGACATTTATACCCATCCGTCAAATCTGGCCTGGCTTGTCTGCTCGGTACGGTCCGAAGATTCCACATGGATTAGGTTCTATCAAATAATGTCTACAAAGATGAAATAATGAGTCATGAACAGAACATAACCTTAATCAAAGCACACAAAAACACACACGCACACACACACACACACACACACACACACACACACACACACACACACACACACACGCATGCACAGGAAAGGACAAAGAAACGTCCAAAAGACAGACCTTTCACATCCTGTCTTCAAACTGTTATCATTTACCGACAGGAAGGTTCAAACGACAAAATGACATTAGGAGAAAGATAGGAAGAAAGAAAAAGAGACATATTTCTCTCAAACACAGAGGAAGAGATAGGTAAAAAAATAAACGGTAAGAAAA
Source organism: Diadema antillarum (assembly GCF_040938485.1). Taxonomy (NCBI): domain Eukaryota; kingdom Metazoa; phylum Echinodermata; class Echinoidea; order Diadematoida; family Diadematidae; genus Diadema; species Diadema antillarum. The sequence goes on from NW_027271891.1 coordinate 305,999, forward strand.
TAATTTTAAAAATGTTTGTTATATGCTTTCTGTCACTGAAAAAAGTAACATACAATTTCTGTCAAAATCAAATCTTGCAATTTTCCAGTTTACCCCAAAGTAACACTTTCATTTATTCTCCTTGATTTTCTCTACAGATGCAAGAGAGGTGCTAAATTTTCGGAAGATGTAAGAAGTATGGAACGTTTGGCCCTTTGACCTTTCACCGTCACGTCTAATAGATTTAAAGGCTAAGTATTGTCAGGTAAGTATACCAGTAAATCCTTTGTTCGTCAGGTTTGACACACGCCATGTGATGCCATTTGTGTATGTATGTGTGTGTGTGTGTGTGTGTGTGTGTGTGTGTGTGTGTGTGTATGTGTGCTGTATGTGTGTGTGTATATATATATATGTATGTGTATGCTTGATTGTTTCAAGGGGGGGGGGGCTATCATTCCTTATTATCCCAGTAAATTTGTAATAAATCTTACAACCCACAAAACATACTAGAGTAATCATTTGAAAAATAAGGATGCCAATTAAGAAAAAAAGAAAAAGGTGTTCAAAGATGCAATGATACCATACGACAAGTCTCTTATGCAAATTTTGATAAAATGGATTTCCCGAAGGAAAAGAGAATGGAGGTTAGAGTTGCTATCTTTGTACGTACGCCCTGGATCTCTTCTCGGTTTACTGATGTAAATAACAACGCCATTTCCCGTAGACATTAAGAGGCAGGGTACAGATGGAGCGTGTACGCTTCGTCGCTTGAATTTTATGCAGCCGGCTATGGTGCTCTGGTTTCGCGTAAACCGTGCCTCCCTACGGCTGAATACATTAACATTTCCAATAATGTTGGAGAGTTACATCACTACGCTTCGAAAATATTACACAGGTACGCTTTACCTACCTGTAAGTTTGTTTGCCCTGCATGCTGATCAGGTGGATAATGTTAGGTGTTATTCATATGAATGTGAATACATGCATGATATATACAAGGCTATTTTAAAGCCTTACGAGTAAATGCCTAATATAAGGTAGTATGGACGCGATTTTGATTTAAGAAAAAAAAATTGAGAATTTTGTCTGACAGTCCAAAAATAACTCCTACAAAATGTTTGTATATACATATTCAATGTTTTTGTATATACATGTTCTCCCTATGTTCTTAAACTAAAACTAGATAAAAATTCACTTCCAAATAAGCTCTAAATTCGTGTTTTTCCCATTAGATTCAAAGTTGTAATAAAACATTACTCTTGAGGTATAAGGAACATAAAACCCTACAGCACATTCGACCTCTCCCCCCCCCCCTTTTTTTTGTTGCATTGCACCAAATCTTCCCTTAATTGGATGAATGGTACAATCCTGAGGACACATGTGCTATGCACCTTAAGGAATCTTTGCAATAGCCACAAAACATCAGGATGAAAAAGCTGTCGAAAATTTATTAAGAATCAACTACTTTCCCTTTAGAAAAAAAGAAAACCTTATTTTATCTCGTTTTCAGATATATTGCCTCTAGAAATGATATTCATATATAATACATGTAATGTGTGTGTGTGTGTGTGTGGGGGGGGGGGTTCTGTGTGTTTATGGATAACGTACATTATGTATGTGTATGTTGTGTGTGTGCATGCCATAGAAATGCCGTGGACAGTGACTATGCATTATAGTTGTTATATTCTTCCAGCCGATATCTATTCATGGGAAAGCAGTTCAGTCGATTTTTTTTTTTTTTTAGTATGTCTTTTTTTCCAGAAATTAGCTTGACCCATTACCATGCGACTTGCATTTTTCCCCCTCTTGGCGATCAATCCAATATCAGTTATGATGAGAAAACAAAAGGAAACCAAACTTTTAGAATAATACGTGCAAATTGGCAACAATTCAGATATAATGTGACTAATAAGGCATTAAGATATGACCTTGGTGATACTGATGAGGTGATCGCGTGTGCTGGAGCGACAAAAGAGAAAACCAGAAAAGTTCGATCGCTGCATTTTCTTTATTAAAACAAGTGACAAGCCCTGTGCGTTTGTTATCTCGCCAGAGTTCTGGGACAATCTCTGCTCAATTAGTAGTCATTAGTGCAGTGCGAGGCAACTTACCAGACAGCGACCATGCTTCCGTATTGTTCCAAAGCGAAGCCAGTACATGGCAGCTTACCAGGTTATCATTGTATAAATGAATATCTGTAGCTGATGAAATCAAACATCGGCGAGTGTAGGGCCTATACTCTAATCAAACATCAGGGTAGAGTATTATCGCTAATCTCGACACTAATAGGGAATTTGTGACACAGGCAGAAATTGTTTGAAACGACCGAAATGAATCGAGTCTATATGGTGCATTTGTGTAATCTCTCTAATGTCGTTTAATTGCTTGAAATGATTTCCACTGGAGAGCATTTCTATACACTCTAAAAAATGATAATGATAACGCTAATGGCAAAAAATCATACACCAAGGGGATCAAAAATATACTGAGTACACGTTTTGAATATCAAACTATGGTTGTACTAGTTTGTATTATGTACAAATTTTAGACATCGTAGGAGGAAGTTAAAAAGAATGGGAAAGCGGAGAAAAAGGAATGTTTCTTGGTTAAGGTATAATCTGAGGAGACGACTTTTGTTTGGCCAAAATGATGCCAAGCAAACACGTTTGCCTACTAACACTGACTGAGCGGGCCGGAGACACGCGCCGTTCTCGTGCGCGCGCGCGAACTCCCAGAAGCCTCTCGCCAAACCTCTCACCAAGCTTCTCACCTAGCCTCTCCCACCAGGCTTTCCAGTGTTGATAGATTGCCTCCGATCGGCAGTCTCGTAACGTGCATGAATTGGCCGCACACAACCCGCCTAATGGTGTTTACACTGACCAGATTTGGGCGCTCGCTTTGAGCGCCATTTTGTTTGTTCACCTTTGCAGACGGGCGCAGAGGGAATAAATCTAAAAGACAACTCAAAGAAAAGAAGAGGAGAAGAAGAAGAGAGAGCATAGGATAGAAAGAGGGGACAACGCAATGGATGATGGGAGACGCACTAAACCTGATACAATAAAAATGTAATTAAATCTAGGCAGGCGATCAAAAAGTACGTGCGCGCCTTACCAATGGCCTAATTTGCATAACTCCATAAATTCCCATGAGGACTTCTCGCTGAAGACAAAAAAAAAAGCAAAGCAAATACACATACACGCACGCGCACGCGCGCGTGCACACACCCCCCCCCCCACACACACACACGCACACACACACATATGCATGCACATAATCCGAAATTGTGAGCCAGTCACGAATAGATGACCATAAAAATACCCGAAATGAAATGGCTGTTTGGGTATAATATTGATGAATGGGTTGATGATATATTATGAGAAGGGGAAAACTTCTATATGCCACACTCTATCTTCTGATACAATGATATCGTCTCCTCCCATTGTGCTAAAGCCCTATATGTTAGTTTCGCTCCCTAAATGGGAGACGGAGTTTAATAGCAATCAAAGTTTCCTCCCGCGAGAGTTACGTGCAGTGTCATTAAACTGCCTCCACGGTGTTGCCGGCTCATGCATGCTGCTTTGGTGGCAATGCTGACCACGTAGTAAATCAATGGCGTGGGATGCTTAGCGCGTGACCGAACTTCTTTTTGCTTAAGTACCCTGGTAGCTGCTACTTAAGATTGCATAATTTAAAAAAAAACACACAAAAAACAAACAAAAACTGCCAAAAGATTTTTTCCTAAAATTTGCTATCTTGTTTTCTCATAATTTCTGATAAGAGTATTATCATTTTCTTATTGGAATCAAATTGATTTGTCTGATTTTCTGTTCTGACTCGTCTCATGTAAATACTATCATGTAGGATACTATAAGGTATCATTGTTCAATTGCAGGTTTGTTGTGCATCAATGTTTAGAATTGACATCACAATGAATAGGTATGCTAAGACAATCATATATACTGCCATCGAGAAAATGTGTTCAATGAGACACACACACAAACACGTAATGATCATGTCATAATATTTCAAACCAACAGAACGGAGCGCGGGGACAGGTTTTTGAAGACAGTAGATGGCAATGTAACATATGGTGCATTGTGTATAACCGTGTCAAAGAAGAAGATTTAAACCCAGCATAAAAATGAGGCGAAAATTAACGGTGAGTACGGCTACTATGACTTATGACTTGTCACATAAACATCAATCATCTACCTGAGCAGCAAATGGTCTTTAATCACCCACGTTTGTGATGACCATCAACTATGGAGTAACAGTCATGTCAAATTTTTCGTCCTGCCATTTAGATCCTCATGAACTATTTTTGCACGAAGAATCGTTGCGTTTAAGTCATGTCGTATGGTGGGTGTGTCGAGCTATCTTCGTCGCCATGTGATCTAACCATGGAGATGGTGAAAGGGGTCAGAGACAGATGACGGCATATTGAGTAGTCTACCTCTCCGATGAGTGTCGCCTCCAGAATACAGCACCAGATGGTATCAGGCTGAGATGCGATGGTGCGAGACGCAGCTGACTATTGCAGACCACATCATCACTGCCTTGGCTTTCTTTGTACCAAATGGTGTCAGAATTAAAGGGGAACTCCAGACGACCCCTTGTCTGAGATGAGTTTGTCTGATTGATGGCTGTGGTGGTGACAAGTGCCTATATCGACTGCCGGATGATAGAGGTGAGGGTGAAACGTTTCGTCGTCCTTAATGTAACAATTTTGTTTCTCTAAATACACGCGCTCTCTGAGGGCTACCTCTTTAACCCTTTCTGTGACAGGGACTTTAGTGAGTGTGTACAACGCTATGGGGTCTTCGTGTCAGTTGGCACCTCAAAGCACACACAGGGTTAATAGCCCCGTTCGTAGTACTCGTGTTGGTGTGCGACTGCATTGACGCACCCAACACCCTTCTGGTCCTCGTTCGTTGTCTATGACAATTAAGATTTTAGAAAGCCGTTGCTCGATCAAACTACCGTTGTCATTTACATGAATGTAAGAAAGGCTTGCGCAAACTCATTGTACAAATCTATACAGGTAACGCTTGACTCACTTTAAGAACAGATTTACAAGTAAAAACAATAACATCTAAGGATAATGTGAAAGAAGGATGACACTGAAAACAAAACGAAAAATGCTTGATGTTTCTCTGAATCCAAGGCATCGCTTACAGGACAATTTACCATGGCTGCATATTCCTTTCGATGGGATAAAGAATACATCGTCCACAATTATCTTCAAGAGATAAAATCACCTTACACACGGAAGTCGTGTCAGCTATCGTAGGCTTCCGATTCGAGTGTGGAATGATTCCAATGTGTGCTTTTCCTTCTTTGTTTCTTCTTTTTTTCACGATGAATTCCCCAATTTCCTCTCTCTCCCCACATTCTCCAATTCTTGACTTCACTATGCCATCGGCCTTGGTTAGAATCAGGAATATATCAGCAGCAGAGTCCAATTTGGCCTCTAAAAGTGCAATAAATATTCAATTAGTTTTCACACGGTCTTCCGTCAGAGACAGTGGGCTGATCACTACTGCTGGGTGTTGATGCCAATTTGCAACGCTTACTGATTACGCAGACACCTGCCCCTTAATTTCTCAGCCGTCAGTCACAGAGCGCTACCGCGAACACCGCACTGGACAGAAATAGGAATAAATAAATTTTGCTCATGAATAACGACTCGCCTTTACCTGAGAAACAACAGTTTATATAGAAACATCATGCAGTGTGTCCTGACAATTCTGGAAGAGAAATAGGGCCTACATCTGAACCGATGTCACATATTCACATAGACCTTGAGAATGCAAGCTAAGTATTAAAAAGAAAACGATGCCAAAAGCATAACAGAAGTCTTAATTCTCCTTTTTTTCAGTTGTCATCTTTCTTTTTCAGCGTGTGTCAAAAGAGTAGAATGAAATAGCGATAATAAGAAGTCTTTCTTTTTCCTTTAACATGTTTAATTTTTCTTTCTCTTTCTTCTGAGGCAGAATAGCTTATGCAAATGTCCTAAAAGTGAGAGTTTCAATGTTGGAGTACATTTTCCTCGTTCGCCCTTTCTCTCCTTTCTCATCGATTATTCGAGGTACAAAGGTCGCAGATTTCACAGAATGAAAAGAAAAAAAAAACAACTCGGAACATGCAAAATCTCTACTCCCTGGGAACGTTAATGGATGTAAAATCAGTCGATGCTTGAGCGTGTGTAAGGCCGCTGCTGAAAGGTTAAAAGCATTTTGAAATTGACCGTGAATCTCTCCCGGCGTCGTGAGGAGCGCGCCGCTCAATCGAACACACTCACTTGCTCTCTTAAAAATGTCTTTAAATCGTTCGGGACAGGGTGAACCTTTCCCGCGTAGATTTGACGCTTGTTGCACTGAGTGTCACGTGCACAGTAGCATCATACGGACGATCCGAGGAGATTTTCTCTCATACTGAATTGTGCAGCAACCTTTCACCTTTGTGCTCTCACTGGTTCTGCGCTGTGGAGATTCTTGATTGTTGTAGACAAACACGAACCAATTTACATATACCACAAGGTCAGTTGAAAAGTTTAAAAGAAGAATGAAAAAAATATAACCTTTCGTTGAGGAACAAGACTAAATATGTGGGGTTTTTTTACCCTTTTAATCCGGTGCGATTGCTATAGTCAGTATAGAAGTAGATGTAGTATAGAAGATCTAGGTACTCATATGACCAACTGTCTCCAATAGCCTTGGGCCGAGCAAAAATCTAATTTTGTTTTAAGGGTGTGATGAAATGTGATGAAACATGTGATGAAATATACGTTTGTCTTAATCACATGCACAATTGATATGGCACGCTGACCGAGCAATTATTGAACACTGAAAGAGTGAGAGTGTGAAGTGTTGCGTCACGCACGAACATATAAATTTGTCCAATGCCGATTAGAAGCACACATAATTATGATAAAGACAAATGGTATTTCAGTTTTCTCTCATAGAGCGTAGAAACAAACCTAGAGTAGTCTGTTCTGTCAATGGACCTGTCATCCGCTGCACGTTACTGCCTCTTCAAACACATAGGGGCACGAAAACAAACGACTCACGTCGCGTTCCATCCATCGAAATAATAAGTCCATGGTTGAGAGCTCAGGCACAGAGACAGGGAGACGGTTTTACCCCCGGAGTCATATATAAATACAAACACGGGATGACAGTAAACAATAGAAATATCAAATAGATACAGGGATGGAAAATAGAGATAGTGAAAAAGATGGATAGATGTTGAGGAGTATTGAGAGGGATAGATAGATAGAGAGAAAAGATAGAGATATAGAGAGAAAGAGAGGGAGAGAGAGGGAGGGATGAGATCTCATTTCGGTCCTGTCTCCACTAATCAACCCTGACCATGAGAGGCAGTGATAAAGAGGGCGTGATAAAATCCTGCTATCAAAGTCATTTAGAAACGGAAACAGCAAACAAGGTCACAACTATCAAAATGATTTTGTTGGGAGTAGAATCGATGCTAAAACTGACACGAGAATCTGTATATATTTTGAAGCGTTCATGCAAGCTGAATAGCACACTTCATATCATGTGTTCTTGTCAGAGTTATATTTCTATGACATTTTTTTCTAAGGGTTTGGAATTATATTTTCTTAAATCCTCATTTGAATGCAAATTCTTGTGAATTGATATTGGCAAACTGTCATTTGAACTGCCTGTATGAGTTATAACAACAAAAACAACAAAAATAAGAGCGAGCGCAAAAAGGTATGATGATAAAAAGAAAAACAAAAAAGGCCTACGTTGACGAAAAAAAAAAGTTTTAGAAGAGAAGACCTGGACTGGAATATGAAATAAGACGTGCTACCTTCCATGCTCTTGGGTTGTTGTTGTTTTTCTTCTAGGTAATGGGTTGTCGGATCCTTCTCGATGGTACTTGAAATGAAATCCAATTCGGGGCGGATGGCCGATGAAGCACCCTTCAAATATGGATGGGAGCAGAGACTCCGCGTGGTTAAACTCCACCCACTCATCTGCTTGTCACTGACACGCCCTTCACTTCGCAACACTAGCTGTCCAAAAAAAAATAAAGAAAAAAATAAGACGCTACAACTCACAAAGAATATACATATTTGCATGCATCCACTGAAAACTTGGGTAAATAGCATCGAAACATGACTTACAGGGATCGGCGAACAATCAAATTTGGAAGGGTTTCAAAGAGAGTGAATCTTCAAGACGGAGATAGATTGAGCGATAACAATATCAAGGACATGTCGTTGTATGCAGTAGTAATAATAGCGATTATAGTACTTTGGCATCTTTACGGGTTTTTAACAAATTGATGTTTCCTACGCGCTTTACACTTATCCATTTTACGAGAAAAAAAAAATTATGCATGCTTGAACATGTCGAATGGCTCAAATTTCGGTAATATTAGCATGTTCATTTCTTTTGGTAGGGGGATCTAATATCTAGACTGCACTAGTTATCTTCCTTGATTATCGGATATTCTCATTGATAGGTGCATTGAGTTCACGTCTTTAGGAAACCACCACACCTGCACTCTTCCACTGAGGTCTTTGTCGTGTCACCTGTGTATCATAGCTCCGCCCTCCTCTTACTCTACCGGCTAACTAAACATCACTCCCAATTTCACTCTCTCCTCATCTGTTCATTCTCTGCACTGCACCCTTCCCCCCCCCCCCTCTCTCTCTCTCTCTCATACGTACACACACACACACACACACACACACACACACACACACACATACGCACACACACACACATACACACTCTTCGACGGAATCCTTATCTTGTAATTCCTCTATTTAGGTGACAATTGAGTTTTGAAAACGTGTATGAAACTACAAGAGATAATAGTCAGTGATGAGACTGCACGCTATTCATTCATTCTTGGACTTTTTTTTTTGAAAATCCTTAAAAGTGAAAAATAAAGAACTCGGCATGAATTATCTTTTCCCCTCAGAATGAATTAACCCCTCTCCTCTGTTGATGGACGTGACTCGAAAACACAAACATGTATTTCATTATACTTTACTTGAATCTCGACATCTATCCATCCTAGGAAAATAACTTTAGGAAGCATGTACGACAGTCATAACATAACAATAAGGCAGTCTATGAATACAGGTGTCTTCGTTATAATATCGTCATCTTTTGAAAGACAGCTCATTAAATGAAATTTAGGCGTTGATGCCATGACAGTTCATGAAGAATATGAGCCAGTCTTCCTATTCGTTTTTCTTCCCACAATACTCCTGCACTTTGATTTAGTTATGAATTTGTGAAATTTACAAATTAAAAACATAAATAGATAAAACATATACTCTAAACATGAATTCCCGTATTTATAGCTGGATAGTCAGGTCGTCTGGCATCTTAACCATTTTAAGTGACCACCATAATTACTTCTGAATAAAGAAAATAAAAACGTCAAAATGGTATTTCATCGCTTCCACTTTATCAAATATATCTAGAGCTGACAACTCAATATCAGCGAGAGAAGAGAAATGAGGTGGTTTAATGCAGAGGTAATCACGCAAATAGAAAATCCTTGAGCAAATTATTTGCCAATTTCAGGCCTTCAGCCCAACGTCACTATAATTATGTTTATTCGGCGTTCGTTGGGTTATGCGCCCGTGTCAACTTCATTATGAGACTGCATAATGTATGTACCATAATACATCAATGGTAGTGTGTCTGCACAGTGCTCTGCCATATCATCATATCCCAGTGCACATTATAGAGGCAGGGAAAAAGTCAGTGACGTGTTGTTACGACCTTGAATCATTCGAATAATGCAGCGTGCCCCTTGTCTCATATCTTCGCTTACTCACACTGCACACATACGAATTTAATGCGACACTGCGCGCGTGAAATCAACGAGGATGGAGATTACAGTGGTGACTCACCGGGTTTGTGAGAATTATTTTGGCGCCTTTCTCTTCGAATCATAGACTCTTATCTCATCTCATCCAGATTCACTCATTAAAAATCACAGAATTTATGGAATGACTCCTGTCTATGTGTGGAAGAAGACGTTTGACATACATGTACATACAACTTGTACTATCATATCTCACTAAACATTGCACACCGCTCAAGAGCGTGGCTGATATGCGGCGTGAGATTTTATCATGTGTGTTAATCAAAAGTGGATGGTTTTGCAGAATGATGTCTTACATAACTTTAATAATAAGAAAATCATCTTTCTTCTCTTATCCATTGCAGGTTCTCTCAACGTAATCGTTGCCACATTTTCTTTCATAATTTGTACTAGATTAACGCAAACTGCTATACAGTCATCGGAAAATATCGCATAAGCCATCACAAGTAATTTTATAGAATTCTCGCTAACGAAAGCCCGTAACAAGTAATGGGTTTTCGAGCTTACAGCAATAGAGTAGCTTGATAAGCAGAAACATAAACAGTATAAGAAATGGCTATCCATTCGCTGAAATCGCTTGTGGTGCAACAAGCACTAATAAATTATTGTCACACCGTTATTCATATTGAATGATAGATATTGCTCTCCATTGTCTCTCACGAGATGACGAGTATCCAATTTCAAACTGCCGTGTTGTCCTCATCCAGTCAGTACTATATCTATAAAGTTTTCACGATAACATATCTTGAATTCATGGAAATTATTTTCGTGGTATTTGATTGTTTGTTATCCCACCTATTCTTCTTCTTCGTTTAACATGGTTCCTGATCTTCCCACCCCAGTAGGTCGTTTGCCATCACTTAATGTATTCTGAATCTTACTTTGGCATCATTCTGCGGTGCACATACAATTAAATCAACATCAAGTGAACAATAAATCTTATTTTCCGCCCCTTCCAATCCTTATACCTGCCCGCAGTCCATGCCCAATAAAATTGGGAGTTATAAAACTGATATTGCACGACAATGTTTAGTCTCTCTGTTGCCATTATTACTACTAAGATTTTAGTTCTAACCCTCCTTTGCTCTGAGATGCAGATGTCATTCAAACCCATTACGATGTCGAATTGTCTGCCTTATTCTCGCTCAATGATCGCGGGATGTGAGTGCATTAAATTGGCTTCCTGCTTGCACGCCAAAAAGCCTCCACAGGCACTGGAGGGGACTAACGTATGCGGCGTATGTTTGCTCCCCATTTGGGCAGCGCCCGCCTGAGGCGAATGATTCCATTTTCCGTCTTGAAAGCCAATTTGCGTTTTATGCAGATTTTAGCGGAAGAGTAAACAGACGGACTTCCATGGCGAATACAAATGAAACGGCACCTTTCTGCCTAGTCTTTGTCCCCAGTCGACTAATCGAAATAGATGATACCTTTCGTATTTGCGTGTGTATGTGTGTGTACGTGGGTGCGTGTGCCACATATGTTTTTATTGTAATCACAGTTGACGTAACGTTTAGAATAGCATCACTATTTGAAAGGGAAATTAGAATGATACTGAGAAATACATTTAAAATTGAGAAATATTGAATCTGTATTTTTGGTTTTAGCAGGTAGTCTGTCAAAAAATACTGAATAAATCTTTCTAATTCTACTTATATCATTAACATGACATGATTATCATACTTTTTCGTTTCCCTTTCATGATGTATTTTATTTCACTTTCTTATGTTTTATCAATTAATCTATTTTTCCTCACTTAAACGGCTAAAATATGATAGAAAATTATAAACTCTTAATGATGACTTGTTACATTATTGGTTTGAGGTGAGAAAGCCTGAAAATAAAATATATAAATATCTGATTATCAACATCAATTATGATACCATCAGTGTTTATCTGTGGCACAATGTAACTGACATATTCTTGAATTTGTTTGTTTTATCATCCCGCCAATGAGCGTATGAAATTCCTATTTTGTTGTCGGCAGCTTTAACACGAATTCTTCCCACAGGTCTGACTCCAAAGCCACTGATGGGATGGATGATGATTATGGGGAACATCTGCTCTGGCTAGTTCCCCAGTTAGTTGATAATCCACCGCATCATTACTAGTCACAAATAGCAATGCTATATTAAGCTTTGTCTGAGTCCAGATATCCCTTAGATTGGAAGTCATGAGCACGACAAAGTTTGCCTGAATAAAAAACAGGAGGAGAAAAGTTTAATGATACATTTACTTGATTGACATAGGTACTAAGTATGAAATGCCATCTGACTGCAAATACACAATAGTAATAACATCAATTATATGATGATAAAATAAGATTGGGGATATTAATAGATAAGGAAACCCCCTCTGTTAGATGCACGGAGATAGCTGTTCGTGCAGTGACGTAATCGTGTACTCTTGCCATAGTGCGAGGGTCTGTCTATTGGCAGTGAAAGTTCGTGTTCTATCGACAACGGGATCGAAGAAATTGAATACCGTGCCACTGTCATTATAATTAAGTGAAGCGTATCGAGTTAGCGCATGCAAGAAATACGCCCGAACGTGATTAAATCAGTCAGTATAATTCAATCATTTTTCCAATCAAATTTAAGAGCGAGAGGAGACCCTTCAAATACAGGTACTGTGCATTCAGACTACGCGAAATAAATACAGTAAACATGATTTCGCCACTGCTTACGTTTGGTAAACGCTATGAAGGAGAAAATGTAAGTATAAAAAGTCAGAGAGGTTATGAAAGGCTGCTTACGGAGAGAGATAAAGACTGGGACCAGGATGAATGTAAGGGGGAAAGGGGAATAGAGGACAGAAGAAGAGATAGGTAAAGAAAGATCGTGTGCATGTTTGTGTGTGTATGCGTGTGTATGTATTGTGTATAATGCATACCAATGAAAGTGTGAAGGACGGTAAAAGAGGAGCTTTATAGTTAGGCAATGGGAAATGTGATAAACATTCCTTTCTTACACGTCAGATATAATCTTTTTCTTCTTTAGCTTTTCGCTTGAAGGATTCCGTACTATTGTGCACTGGCAAGCGAGACACCTTACACGCTTTCCCGATGAAGTGATAGCATCGGGTTACCACACATACTGTTATCTTGCTCCTGAAATGGTTTGTCAAGTACATCAGGAGGTAGAATGCCCGAGAGAGACGGGGGCTGCATGGGGTGGGATTAAATTATTGGAATCACTGAAAGGCGAAGCGACTGAATACATGCTTTATGCAATATATGAACGCGGGAACATATTGACACCTTGTCTTGCCTAGCGTCCATGGAGTCACCACTTTAAGGGCAGAAGGAGAATTGTGTTTGAAAGGACACTAAAGGCACTCATACCAGTTATCAACCTGACAATGTATGGAATTGACAAGGCATCTTAGGCCAGAAACCAGGACAAAAGAACACAACACCAAACCAAACCAAACAAGCAAAAAAATGAAATCAACATCAGAATCGATTAGAAATAGGCGAGAAAGCAAACAAAGAAGTTTAATAAAACATTGTCGGGAAAGCGTCTGATAAAAGACAAGTTGTGTTCTTGTTCTGCTTCCATAATTTCGACTTTAATATAGATCTGCTGACTTTTAGTCATGATTTCAGCTCACAGTTCTTTAACCACAAATCCGAATGGGTTAAATGGTCAGATAAACGCTACTTTGCCAGTACTTTACAGATATGAACTTAGAGTACATTTTCTGTCAATAGGGAATTCATTATATCGTGTGATTGGTTCTTTAGTGTTTTTCGGAATTATGCGGTATAGCATCACCATTTTTGAAAAACGTATATGTAGCGCAGAAGAAAAGAAGACACAAAAAGGGGGGAAATGTGATATGATCATAATACTTAACTGCAAAGCACTCGGATCCACTGAAATGGATGGTACAGTTGTGCTGGGCTGAAAATTATTTAGTTTAGTAAAACACGGATAAGAGCTACAAATAAACAATTTATGTTTTTTTGTTAGTATTATTGTGTAATTTTAGTTCTCTAATGGTTTTTTGTTTGACTTGCTATGACCAAAGGAAAAAATACTGAAAAGAGCGATCTAGCCAAGCCTTCTCTGATTCGGAATCTGGTTCAAATCACGAAATCTTAAAAAGGGGAGGGGTGAGCAAGTGGAAAGAGTTGTGATCAATGCTGGAGACGGCGGGCGGCTGAAATCAAAGCTTGAACAGTTTGTGGTGGAAGTGGGAGATTCAAGATGAAGACTGAGTGGAACCATCACGGTTTCTAGGCCGGCATCAAGCCAAGAATCAAACCTAAATTACCTCCAATACCTCCATGGGACGGGTGGAATTGAAACGGAAGTGGGTGTCCCCCGCGTGAGATGCATTCCCATTAAACCTTTAATCAAATCAAGCATTCCATATTTTTGTCATCCTTTTACCTCTGTGATTGAGATGGTCAAGAATTTTATTTGCGGTTGCAAATTTGAAATAACAACAGCAAGCGGAGGGATCAGGAAAGAAAAAAAGAGAAAAATATGATAGTACGGCACAAAGAGCAGAAAGATAGAAACGACGAGATAAGAGAGAAAGAGTAATGAGCAAGGCTGGAAATGGGAGAAGAGCACACGAGGGGAGAGAAAGGAGAGAAGGTATATAGGGTGGGGTAATAGAAAGGGTAATGCAAGATAGATTAGTCCGGCGTATATCGCAATCAACATTTATTGTCATATGCCGAAGCGTTGGCTTGGATCCTAGTTCGAGCAGTGGGCGCAAGATTAATGAATCCGCATTATGCATGCAGCCGACTCGCACGCTGACTGCTGAGATAGCAAAAGAGGTATATACCAGTCAGTACTCAGCGAGCAGCATTTTATGCATGGCCTTCAGAGAGGACGCACCCTTGTCTGTTGGTTCATCTCTCGTCCTGCAGACGAGGAGGGACTAGTGGGACTATGGACGTGATTGGAGTAGATTTCGGCCTCTTTTTATAGTAGGAGTGGAAAGTGGACAAGAAGAAAAAGGGTTGGAGAAGGAAAAATAGCAGTCATCATCAATAAATGCTCCCAGAGCAAGAGGGAGAGGACGAACGCACTGTTCGAGGGGCCCCGGCCCTTGAGCCAAACCTGTTTTCTAATGTTACCCGCACACGAATTTATCAACCAATCACCGCGCCTCACTGACTAAGGTCTTATCGCCTGCCTCCCTTTACTGCTTTTTTTTCTCAGCCTTCTTGCTCCATCTCCTCTCTCCCTCTTTCCCTCTCTCTTTCTATCTATCTATCTCTCGCTCTCACTTTCCTTATTCTTTCTCTCTCATCCTTTGCACAACGTGAATTTTAATCAAGTGTGCACCTGCTCGCCTCTGGGGCCAAATTTACGTTCGTCGATTCGAAGCGCAGAGAGAGAGAGAGAGCCAAGCAAAGAGGGAAGAAGCCGAGTAGGACGAGCGTGTGCATTATACGACAATACTCCATGTTGAAATGCGGATGTGTTATGCGCTCGCTCCGCAGCTAGAAGCGGGGCTGGAGAAAGCGGAGATGCTCAACGCTGTGTGCGCTGAATAATATGCAGATGGGACTCCATGCGACACGCCTGAACGGGAGAAAATGCACGCCTGTATATAGGCTGGCACTTGAGATACACATCAACTAAAAGCCGTTCTATAACAAGAGGGTCCTACGGATCTTGACCCGAATGGACAGATATTCACGTCACTGCTGACGTAATTCCCCGTTCGCCTTCCAATAAAGCATTCGCCTTGTACGAATACTACCTCTTTGGCATGAGCTGCTTGATGTGTCTGCCGCTTGTGTCAACTTCACAGAGATGCATGCGATTTCCCTCCTAGTGTAGAGTCTGGCCCCATCTGAAAGAAAAGGCGGAGAGGAGGGACAGAGTTCGGGAGAGGCAAGAAAAGATAAGGCTGAGCATGCGGGGCATACACGCCTTTACTACTCCACTTCACATCTACTGAAGACGGCATGCTCACAGGCGACATGGAGTGCGATTCATGGCGCCTCTTGATGCTGAGCGGGAAATCGGATGTAAAGCAATACAAGGTCAGTAGCTTGCCTCGTGCACACTACAGCACGCTCGATTTCTCTGTACTCTAGCTCTAGACACCATATGCTGGCTCATGAATTCGTAACTATTCGATAAAATTTAATGAGTCAGTGTCAAAATTACGTCACAGACGCCTTGCTTAGAGACGCGGCAAGCGAGAGAGAAGAAGTAGAGCTGTAAGGAGAAATGAGGCTTTCATAATTGATGCGTATTTTAGAGCTTAGTCGACTCACTCGGCTGCTGTCGCTATGCCATCAGCACACCACCGTCGTTCTGTTTAATATATACCTGCTTACGAGAGATTCTTGAAGGACTGACGGAAAGAAGAGGACTATTAGTTGATCATTCCTTAATGTCTCGTGAAGCAAAATTTTGTCGTTCGTTTTCCTGCAAGCGCAACCTCATATTTTTGTTCTTGTCGTTTTACTATTGAGTAACGTTGGATTATGCTTACATACATCTTGCTGTCGCTCTCTCCCCCCCCCCCCCCCTCTCTCTCTCTCTCTGGAGTATTCAAATGACGTACCTGCCCTGACTTTCATGTTCCTACGCATCTTTGTACACGTAGCTACAGTGACGATGTCAAATCTTCCACGTCAATCTAGGATCACTCAGTGATAGTTGGTATTCTACAACTGATGCTATGGCGTGTTCGTGCACTTGAATAGTAAGTAAGTAAGTAAAACTTACGCTAATTTATCTCGGCAGGATACTCTTCTGTATTTTGTTCGTTTAAATTCTAACAATTTTTATCGAACAAAACTCCGTGAGAGATCAGGCTGGTGATTGAATGTTTGCTTTAACGCCTAGAAAAACCTTTGGGTTGTTCCATTTGGCATCAAGAATACATGATGCATTACAATTTTGCTTTGGTTGTGTTTTTTTTGTCTGCGTAAAAGCAATGAGAAATAAACACCATAACTCGTCCCGTTATCGACCTATTATCATCTTATAATAATAGTTTATGGCATGTAAAACATGCATCATGGCATGTAAAACATGCATCACTGCATTGGGGTCAGCTGCATTGATTTTAACAAGTATAGTGGGTCTGTTTGGATGTAAAGAAGGAGGAATTGCTAAGTTTGCAATAATCCAGAGGGCAATAAACATGGATAGAGCTGTTCAGAATCCTGCAACGAGGAAGGGGAGGGTCCGCCTCTCACCACGTGTTGTTGGATCAGCATGTTTGTCTTCGGGATGGTAAAGAAAACCTCCCGTGGACACTCTCCTCCACCTGCACCAGGAATCAGCGCAGAACTCGTCTTAGCGCCGCCGATGTCGATCGTCCAATGTAACATCCCGTTCTTAGTGTTCACTGCGCACCTTGATTTACACCATAAACAATTAAGGCACGCGGTGAATGCCAAGATTCGAGGATGACCTAACATCCAGAGCAACCTCAAAGCAAAGGACATCATCAGTGGTAGCGGCTGTGTCTCCTTATTTTCCAACATTTAAACCAGTGTATAATTTTCGACGTCCCTGTAGCTTCCCACTTTAATAACACAATAGAAGATCTGGCTGCGTGTGATGTGTAGTGTGGCCACTATTAAAGCTCGACCACGCCCATGAAAAGAAGACAGGCATGGTCTTTATGTAAGTGTACAGTACTGTTTGCTAATTGCTAATGAACTACAGAGAGAGGGAAAGACGAAAAATACGTGATAAGATGCTTCATGTAACATTGCAAAACCCAACTTGGCACACCTACACAAATCAGCCGGTATATCAATTATGGCAGTGCGTAACCCCGCATGGCGTGTCAGTAATAATGATATGGTTATGACGGCTACAACGAAGACCACTCACTCTCTCTTCCTCCACCCTCCCACCCTCCTCCCCCTCCCCCTCCCTCTCTCTCTCTCTCTCTCTCTCTCTCTCGTCTGATTTGCTAAAATAAAACGGTAGAGTTTGAACACTTTTGTTTATGCACGTAATTATGATTAAGTTAACGACTTCATATACTTCGTGTGATGATATCGTACTTCAGACTTTGTTAAGCAAGTACAGCGCACTGATGTCTGCATAAGTATTATGGTAACATTAATTCTTTACCTGATGCTTTATACTTGACTTTTTGTATTTTACTACGTAGGCATCGGTTCAAAAGTTGTGTGACTGCAGTACTAGCTCCTTGTAGGTGTAAGTTCTTAAAGCAATCTTCACAGTTGATATGACATAAATGTCATCAGACCAACAATTTTTGATGCATTTCCAAATGTCTAGTCTCTTTTGTATTGCGCATGCATGACATGTTCCTTTATTTTCATGGCATAGTATACACCCAGTCGATAGTCAGTGGTACAAAAGATGTAGTCATGTCGTCGTTATGTTCCCTGAAACCGCTTTGTATGGACATCAATACGTTCTCCGCGTCACATTCTCTCACAATTCTCTCCCTGCGATCGGAGTCCAGTCTTTTATGTGTGTGAGAGAAAGAGAGACAGATTGTGTGTGTGTGTGAGAGAGAGACTGTATGTGTGTGTGGGTGTGTACGTGTGTGTGTGTCAAGTGTCCGCTCCTACATGATAATGAGAAAAGTGTGTCAACGGTGCAGTCAAGAGGCCATTAGATGGACAGACTCCTTATAACGACCTCTGCTTTGATATTTCGTATCGTCTTGTGTCTTAACATATTCGTGTTGTTATAGGCACGACAAAAACAAGGCTTTTACTGCACGATTAAGTCGACTGTATCGTTCTCTAAAGTTCTCGTCCTGATTAACGGAAGCTAAATGCATGGGTTGCTTTCACTTTTGAAGCGTGAAGAATGAGTTGCGAGGTTAAGTTTCGCATGGTGGTTATTAAAGGTTCACAAACAAGCGTTTGCTTTCAGCCAGTCTTGGTGTCTGGCATTCTTGTTCAAGGAAACATAGCACGTGCCCGACGTCACAGATCATTGACTAAACTAAGAGTCTGTATTAGATATGAAACAAGAGGCTCACTCTGAAGTCACTTTCTGTGAATACCGGTTGCTCGCTCACGTAATGTATAACATGTATTTGGCTATTGTGAGTCTTCATAACTTGACTACTCGACGCACGTCATACGCAGTCCAACTAACGTGTCAGAGGGAATTAGGCACAAAATGGTTATAACGTGCCTGCCATGAAGATTATAACTCAGAAATATAATTGTATTTATTCATCATTGAAAATGTCACCTCTCCCCTTTCAACCCACAGAGATTTGTAATCAATAAAATTCGTTATTTGACTTGGACAATTATTTCCGTTGAGAAATAACGAAGTTATTTGACGGTAATCATTGTAGCTGTTCTATGGATTTAGCTGAGCAGTAATATATGCTCTTACTTCTTTGTGGAGCGTGTGAATCTAGCATTAATTTGAACTCTTTAATCGTTCAAACTATTTTGGTGACGCTAGGCAATTTTGTACATGATCAGTCTTAAAAAAACTATGATAAAAATAAAAACATACATACCAGAACAACAACAATATGACAAAAAACTACGATAGAATTTTTGAACAAAATGCATTAAACTAATTTGCATCTTAAAGCAAAATAACTAAAGATGTGGGATTGATAATGAAAATAAACCTAAACTCGTTGTAACATATTTTGACATAATAAAAATGAAATATATATATATATATATATATATATATATATATATATATATCCTTCCTTTCTTATATATCATATTTGTACATATATAATTATACTGGAGAGTTTGAGTGGCTATTTGTGATTGTGTGATAGATAGATCTAACCGCCATGTTGAAAGAGACAGAGACAGAAGGAAACAGCAGAATGATTAATTTGATAATCTCTTTAGCTGCATCTCACACATGGACACGAAAACTGCATTCCAAGTGAAGCAGAAGTGAATAACGTTATAAACTTTCATGACAAATAAACATAATCATACGAAAAGCCCCCTGATGACGTTTACATTGACAAAATCTACAAACTGACAAATAAACCGCTACAACTGTCTGTTTTATTTGTTTATACTGCTACGTACAACACAAACAAATGAATATGCTCAATGTCTTGGCCAAAATTTACGATTTATGAAAAAAGACATTTATATGTAGTTATGGCATATTCATATTTGTATATTCATATTTTTATCAATTTATTTATTTATTTAGTTAGTTACTTACTTAATAGTTAGTTAGTTAGTTAGTTAGTTAGTTATTCATTTATTCATTATTGTAATTGTGTGCGTGTGTGTGTGCAATGATAAAGTATAATCAAGATGTTTCACTGGAATTATTATTTAAACACCAAAGTACAAAGGATTACACTGGCTTGCCTGATTTACTCAATAGAGACCCTTTAAAGACTATTGCGATAAATAGATAATTTGATATCAAAAATAGTACTTTGCCAGGACCTCGTGTTGTATACCTTGCATAGGATACGTCTGCTTTCACTGTGTACATCCCTTCACTCATGGCTATTTGATTGACTTTAGTATATTAGTACAAAATCGGTTTTGCTGAATTCCGAACAGGACTAATCTGTTGTTTGTTTGTTCGTTTTTAAGATGATTGTCAATATGCATCTATGGGACGATGAAAAAACAAAATAGCTTTGATTATGCGGATTTAAGTAATTCCTCTTTGTGAAAGGTAATATCTTAATCCATCATCTGTTTCTTCTTGAGGTTATCCGATGGAGTCAAGTGAAGTATGGATCCAATTACGTCAAAATATCAACAATTGCCAGAAGATATGCTATCAACTCCAGGTGACCTTTTAACTTCAAAAAATGTCATTCATTTACGTCAGAGCCACACGCAGCAGTTTACTTCAACATACTGTAGCGAGCTATCACGCTTGCAGCAGTAGCTATATCACTGTCATCGGGTTGTTGCTTTTTCGAGCAATCTGCAGCAATAGCATCATATAAATCATTTAGCTCTGACACCTTGCTCTATGAGATCCATGAAAAGAGCTTTGGAGGCAGCAAGAATCGTGACACTTCCTAGTGCTTTAAGACTTTAAGTTATTCAAGCATTATCAAGAAGTGAACACCTACAGGATAAGAAATGATGACCTATATATTTGCGGAATAAATAAATTGACCCGTCACTATACATGGCAAACTATAACCAAAAAAAAAAAATCTAAGTTCAACACTCATTATAAAGATATTATTTACCTTTGAAACACTCTGAAACAAAGGAATGCCGATGATGTCGATATTATTTTGTTTCGCGTTCTGTTCGTACATGATCAGAATCGGAGACGTTCTCCAGTCGGGACTCCTCTTTGTTGTCCGTGTCTGTTTGATAAGTATCGTGTTCAGTCTTATGGTATACTCTGAATCAGCGTATTGACAAAGGGATTTTACCTATCAATGTGTCTTTCCGATACCCCTCCATGATCGCTTCCAACAAAATAAAAAACTTGGCTATTTACCATCTCACTTAACCCCGGACTTGCAGCGTGCTTTGCCTGCTATCGTCATTATCAACTGTCGATCGGTTTATTTTCTGCATTCTCTGCACGTCATGCTTCTGTCTTTTCCCTCTCGTTTTCTCCATTCCATCGCGGGTACTGACCATTCCACATCATGTAAAACTATGGCAAGAAGTACGTGCGTGCATTTTGGTGAATGTTTGAGATGCACGGAGCTAGAGAAGAAGATGTCCTATGGGAATAGAAAGTGAAGGGATGTTGAGGGAGACAGGCAGACCAAAAAAAAAATACACAGGTTAATGGATAATGTATGAGAAAAAAAAGGAAAAGAGGGAGGCAATTGCATAGACATTATTGGATGATTTTTATTTGTTTGATTATCTATGAATACCTTCGTACACTGTGTCGTACATGATCCTTAAAATTTAGATGGTCCCTACGACTTTAATACGAAAATCACTTATTCATTAATCAGGTCTGTCTCTTCCCTCTTTGTTTTAATTTGTATTTCAGCAAAAGACCAATACTAACTGTACTTCCAGAAGTCGTGTTCATCTTAGGACATTAGATATGTGTGTTGATATCACGCGTGTTTCTTTTTCTTGTTGTAGTAATCTCTGCAACGCCAGAATAGTCTCGATCAGCTGAGTAAACCTAATGTTTGAGTTTGAAGTGAGAATGCACGGTAAACAGCTCTCTCCTCCATTAAATACATGAATATACTCGATGATTGTGACAACTCCTTGAGGTTTGATAATGGAAAGGACTACAAAATATAATGTACTTCAAGTTCAGACAAACGCATACACTCGTGTGTATAGATTACCTCTGGGCTCGTCTGCCTCAAGGTGTGTGCGAATGGCCGTGTGCGTTCGCGTGTTCGTCGCTCTTCCGCGGTATCCGGCCAGTTGATCCCGGGAGCCCCGCCGACCTTGCCACGATGAGAATGTAAATATTTGATGAAGGCAAATTACTAGACCCCTTGTTCCTTCACCGACAAGATATCTCTCCAATCACAAACTGTATCATCCCAAGTTTGTGATAATTGCCGCCATTTTTGTACTTGTTTGAAGACTGATATCTGCATATGTCTGGCCTAGTAATAGATTCCAAAGGGAAAGTTTATAAAAATCAATCAGGATTAATAAGGCTCAATTTCCGTGCGGGAGATGGGTCATTCATCAAACCCGAATTAGGAGAAGATGACTTACCGTAGAACAAACAAAAGGTCAGAAAGGTTCCTACCAAAGGAATGAAGTAGGCAAGTAGATTACACAGGTCTAAAACAAAACAGCCTGAAGTAACCACCATCATGCAGCTCAAAGCAGGTAAACGACAGGAAAAAATATCTCACATTTTTGAGGGAGGGTCTTCCTTAATGAGAACGAGATGAAATACCTTATCATTATGACCCATCGTCCATGGGATTTTTTTTTTCCAGCTCGATGTTACAATTCAAATCTAGCAACACGATGCCTACAAGACGGTACAGTCATGTGGCGTAGAATGCCAGAATAAATCATTATTTACTTGAAAAGCCATTGCACAACGAAATAAAAGGAAATTTGAAGAAAAATCAATAGTAGCCATTCATTTAGCGATTTTAAACAATTGTAAGTTTAGTTGAAACTTTTCAAATGCCTTTCTTTTTAGCCAATTGGCATCATCTCTGATATGTCTACGTAAATGATCATAGTTTTAAGAACTTTCCAATTCTAAAATAAAGTCCCTTTCCAGTAACTGCACTAGTTTAATTATATAATTATACACAATTATTAGAATCACCTGTCGGAATGTATCTCATTTCTTGCATAATTGTAATAGCAATTTTATTGACGCATGATTTATTTCGATTACAATAACTATGTGTCTAAACTTTGATCATTGGTCTCTCCGGCTTCTTTATCTACGAATTACTTCAATAAAACCAGACAATGAATGAACTGTGGAGGAGCAAGTTTAAAGGAATAATTACTACCTTCCCCAAATACATCTCTCCAGGATTTTCTCCGTAGCCCTCATGCTAGATGTTTGCTGTGCTGTAATGGAGGATGCGTCCCTCCCCAGGCTTCGGGGCAGACAGCAATGCATCACGATACTCCGAAAGACCTCCCTTGCCATGGGAAGTTTAGAGAGGGCGCCCTTTCTTTTCAGATGGTAAAGACAAAATCATTAAAATCAAAACAAAATATTGATGGTTCATAATACTTTAGAAGAAATAGACATTTACAGGTTTGTCTGTTTTGTATTTATATTTGTTGTTTCTGTTTGATGGGGGTCCTCGTTTAAGTGGTCTTGTCGAGGTATAACAATTTTTGTCACTTTTGTTACATCTTCGTGGATTTGCCACTCACATAGAAAACAAAAAAACAATATATGAAGCACTACAACAGTATCAACTTTTGCCAAAAGTTAGAGAAATATAGATACAATGTATTATGATAAAGTGGTGTCTGATATCCCCTATTTTGCTCTATTTCTATGCATAATTCCCCAACACTTTTTCACGATCTTTTCAGTCAGCATCCCCTTTGCTTTGGAACAATTTACCTGAATGCATATGACAAGCAGACTCAATAAAAAAGTTTAGATCCATGTTAAAAACTTATTTGTTTCATTGAATAGTCTCATGACTTATGTTTTATGTCTAACCATCTTTGAAACTGTACTTCTTCCTTTTTTTTCTTTGTTTTTTTCTGCTAGCGCTTAGAGACATTTATAAATGTGATAATGCGCTATATAAGTATTGTAAATCATTATTATTATTATTAACCTTTTCAATTTTATTGCGGGAATAGATAAATTGTTAGTTACCCTGGATTTTCCCAAATGTATTATTAAACCAGCAAATGAATAATATTCGACTTACTTGACTAAAGTCGGGTAGTATTTCCGGAAATGAATAGTAATCATTTTTTGTTTTGTAAATGATGGAACTACGCTTCAAAACTTAGCAAAGAAATGGTATCACGGGCAACCATGTCTGCATGTATAGATAATAAAGGCTCGCACGGCCACTGGGATTGGTCATGATTGAATGATCCTACCAGTGAGAAACATGTATCCGATTCCTTTTGACAATTTACACTTGAAACGGAACCAACTTGTAACGAAAACGGGATATCAGTTGCTGTGGACAGACCTCTAGAGAAAAGAGTGAATATCAGCAAAAGCAACAAAAATGTAGCTTGATTTATGGTGCATGCTTGTCATTTGTGTTTGTTGTATATCTGCACATTTACAGGTTCCCTAGATAACTATAATACGTATAGTTTGATTACAGTGTATATCATACAAAATATGATTTGTAGCGTATGTTTGATGTTCTGCTTCTTACTATCTGCACATGCTGGTTCCTCAGATAACATGGATAAGGCATAAGATATATGATGCAATTATAACGTATGATGTACAATGTATAAAAGATAATCTGTGTTACATGTTTGATATTTGTATTTGTCATCATTTGCACATTTACAAATGCTCCAGATAACGTATTAAATGTATGATTCAATTACGTGTCGTAGAATGTACACATATATGTATAATATACTGTAATTTACGGTGCCTGCTTGTTATTACTATGTTTCGTGCACCTTAAACCATGCGTGGCACTCACATAAATATCTCCGGGTCAGTTGCAAGAAATCAAGGACGGCAAATTTCTATATCATTAATAAGACTACAAAATTCAGAAATTAAAAGTCAGTCCAGGAACAACTTCTACAGCACAAACGGCCAAAGGTTATGATTAACAATGAAATGATAATTATAAGACTATTGTGCCGTCAACACTGCGTTTCCAGGTCTACTACAAAAGAACCATATTTTCTCTCTTCTTCTTCATATTTTTTTTTACAGAATGTAAAATTCTAAACTCTTTAAAGTAGATTAAAAAAAAACTAAACTGTCCTTAAAGCAATTTCACTCAATTAAACATGAAACCATTTAGATGTGGTTTTGTAATTCCCTCGTATCAAACTTACCCTATGTCTGCCTATACGTGTATATCATGGTTATTGTAGCAATTCATCTTACTTTTTAATCAGTCTTTTTATATAAGAATTGATTTATGCCTTCAACATTGTAGCTCTGGAATAAAAGTAATCACTGACATTCACCCAAGAAAAATAAGCTAAAGTAGTCATCAGGTAAGGGTGCTCTATTAGCAAATCGCAATAGAATTGTTTCGAACTAAAATTCGTTCAGGGAGGAGAATCCTATTGCAATACTCTATTATTCAAGTCTAATTCGGTATAATGATTATGTCCACTGGTAGAAAAGAATGAACGACGAGACTTTACCCCTGTCAAATGAGATATTCAGGTTGGCGATTCATATTTTGAGTTTTCCAAATAAATCCCTTTAAGGTCCAAATTTAGTTTTCTTCAATAGCACTATATCACTACCATTTTTTTTCTGTTTTCTAACTTCAAATTATAGTTTTGCTGCTACTGATGACTTAAACTGGTTATAAGAAATTTATTCCCGATATAAGGAATCAAATAATGATTAATTTTCACCATGTATGTTTTTAGATATGGTGTTTGAAATCTCCTCCAGTCACTTATCTGATAAAGGACCTCTTTCGTATTCATTTCAAATGTATAGTGTCTTCTTCCCTAGGTTGTGTTTTCTGAAACATCATTTCCTTAAATAGTGCACTGTAGTATACTAATACATTTGTGTTTACGTACTAAGAAGTACACTGGTGTGCTAAGAAATGTATTAATGTACTAAATAGAATAATCTATGCACCATTCTTTTAAGTGCGGTTGGAGAGAGTGATTCCTTATATTACCCATATCAACCCCACTCTTAAAGGTCATGTATCATTTTGTGCAAACGTCACGAAATTTAGCAAGATTGAAGGATAACGTCTCTTTACATATTGTTCAAGATCTTACAGTAATACATCTAACTAACCCCATATCATTCGAGAATATCCTCCCCTTTTGTATCGAGGATGATATTTTGAATTTTGGGGGGTCCGAATAAATTCACCGGAAGACCATGGTATTGTTTCCCCTTCATGATAAAGAAGTTACTAGTTTAATGCTCATGGAGAAGGCTGTGATTTACCTATACCGCTTCAATGTTCCAGCTTATGAAAGGAATCTTTTTCCAGGGTTCCAAAAGAAATATTTAAACGATAAAAGGTAAGAAATATCAGATTTTTATTCAACATAACATTAACAACAAAAAAGCCAAAACGCCAATACTTTCTGCAATATGCAAGCGAGTGTTGTTTTGGCTGTTTTGTGGTAACATCTTTCGCCGAGTTTATGTATATCTCCGTCAGATATATTGATGTAAGCATAAATTTGCATATATTAAGGTCACCACAGAGATACGATTTGAAACATGAAGTGTCCTAGCTGTGGTTATCATCATGTACCCATAGAGAGGCCCTTCGTCAACTCATCGTCAGGCTTCACGCTGTGCAAGCCAGGCTAACCCGCGTGGAAAGAAGTTGGCGTCCCATCCAAAGTCACACAGAAGTATGAGAAACCACCGTGCGCATATCATTACCAGGCAGCGTCCCGTAGCATGATGGGCTGATAGCCGTGGTAACTGTCTCCTCGTGTCGCTCCCTGATTATTTCCACTCCAAAGAAGGGTCAGCCTAACGCATCTCTTTGCCCGTCTCACAAGCCATGTCTTCGCTCTCTTCACTCTCTTTAATTAAAGCTAAAATCTGCTTAAAGACTATAGGTTTATGGGACTCCAAGGATGTTGAAAATTGAATAGTCTGAATTACAGTTATGTGTTCTGATTTTTTTTTCAATGTTTAGATATTGATATAATATGGACAACACGTATGAGATCATAGAAACTTGTATTCTAAGTGCGTTCTGTAATTTAGTCCAAGACTTACTTTTAGAGATGCACATAATTTTGCTCGTTCTGCTGCAGCCACTGCATCTAAATATGATAGAACTAAGAATGAACATTCAACACATGGCACATACTTGAAATATTGTCAACCATAAGGACTTTGAAAAATAATAGCCCCACAAAACAGACTTGCATATACTGTCACTACAATGTGCTTTTTTAAAGCCATGAGATCAAACAAATTGGATTGCATCCTTCACGTCAATCATTTTTAAGTAATGGATAGTAAATAACGTGGATAGTAATGGATAGTAAGTAACTTGGATGGTAATGGATAGTAAATAACTTGGATAGTGGTGGATAGTAAGTAACTTGGATAGCAATGGATAGTAAGTAACTTAGCTAGTAATGAATAGTAATCTAGATAATAATGGGTAGTAATGGATGGTAAGTAACTTGGATAGTAATGGATGAAAGTAACTTAGATAGTAATGGATAGTAAGTAGGCCTAACTTGGATAGTAATGGCTAGTAACTAACTTAGATAGTAATGGATAGTAAGAAACTTGGATGGTAATGGCTAGTTAGTAGCTTAGATAGTAATAGATAGTAAGTAACTTAGATAGTAATGGATAGTAAGTAACTTGGATAGTAATGGCTAGTAACTAACTTAGATAGTAATGGACAGTAAGAAACTTGGATGGTAATGGCTAGTAAGTAGCTTAGATAGTAATGGATAATAAATAACTTAGATAGTAATGGATAGTAAGTAATTTAGATAGTAATGGATAGTAAGTAAGTAATTTAGATAGTAATGGATAGTAAGTAACTTAGATAGTAATGGATAGTAAGTAACTTAGATAGTAATGGATAGTAAGTAACTTAGATACTAATGGATAGTAAGTAACATGGATAGTAATGGCTAGTAACTAACTTAGATAGTTAATAACTTAGATACTAATGGATAGTTCGTAAGTTAGATAGTAATAGATAGTAAGTAACTTGGATTGTAATGGACGGTAAAAAAAAATCGATAGTAAGTAACATGGATAGTAAGTAAGTAGGATAATAAGTAACTAGGACAGAAAATGCCTAATTCTGAGGGTAATTGGTTTTAATTCATTGACCAATAAAAGTAGACTATTATTGCCGAGCAAATCAATTAAAGAATGCTTAAGCGATGGTATTTTTCCTTAAAAAATTGCAAAATGTCCTTTCACCGATATCACTTCATCATGCATGAAAAGCATGTGATGATTCAGGATCCCGGTATATTTTCTCGTTCAGATCTAAGTTTAATAAATGTTTTGCCATTCCGGTTGGGTTATTTTTTTTTTTTAGGGGGTATTTTTTTAATACTTTATAAACGTCTGCAATTATTTGCTATCGATTAACTGTGATGGTTACCATGTTCTATTTCATTCCGTTTCATTTCATTTCATCTTTTTTTCATTTCCAACAAAAACTATATACAATTGCAAAGACAACGTTGATATCTGGATAAAAACATTTCAAATAAAATTATATACATCTGTACGTGAAATGTTGTCATAGCAGTTATTGGCATGTTGTGCCTCTGCTTATGATTCATGTTAACAAACATAATTTTGGAATGTGTATGTGATGGTGCGTATGTGTGTGTGTGTGTGTGTGTGTGTGCGGTGCGACCTGCTCCGGTTCCTCTATGTTTATTCATTACAATCCCACACCTTCCCTTGATTCATCCGTGACGATGTTTACAGTAAGTCTACTTCCAGCTGGACAGGATTAAAGGATGTTGCACTCTTTCTGCCTACTATTTCAAACAACCAAGACAAAAACAAAATACAGAAAGCTGTTCAAGAACCCTTGACCCATACTTTTGTCCATGTAATGATATTTGATTCCACTATCACAATTTGTGTATAAAAGGAAGGGGGTGTCAGTTTCTTGCTAAATTGTTGTTGTTGGTTTTTTTTTAACTTACTTTTTTTTATTTAATTCAGTGCCCGTAAAAACGAGTAGAGTAAACATTTTCCTTGCCTCGAGTGGTTTTAAAGATGAATATTTCAACATTGACACTTTTATTACCATTCCAGCAGGTTCAAATTCTACAGAGCGAATTCTTGAGTTCGGAGAGTGTGTTGCTAAGAACTGCGTCAAAATTCTCTATGTAGGTGAGATATAGAGGTTTCGGCAAATCCAGGAGATACGAGATCCTCCCCTGGAAATTTTCACTGTTCTCTCCAGCTTGTGTGTGGCTTCAATAAGTTTCAGAAATGTACGTGTATTTTAATGTTCCTAGTGTCGCAGGTGAGCAGACAGCTCTTGCTATATACCATTCCTTTGGGTAATGTCGTATAATACCTAAAGCATGATGATTTATTCATTCCTTCTTTGCTAGCATGTACACATGAATTCAATGATAACTAAATACAGAGCGGACAATTGAATTCGAGGCAGCCAGTTTGGCGTTATTTCGGATATTTCCTACCTATACAAAATGAAATGATATAATGATTACTGCTATTTGAATCAAAACTGTGCTGTGAATAATTGATCCTATTTGCTTCAATGCTATGACGTGTTAGCAGATTGAAGTTTAATTTGCCTGGCCTTTTTTTTTTTTTGTATTTTTGTACAATTTTGTAATCTTTACTTTTGCGCATTAGAGCAGATCAAGGAATGTGTTCTCTCGTGCGTAAACTATTATAATATACTTAGCAACAATCAAAGAAGAAAGTAAACACATTTAATGTTCATATCTCTCATCAATTATAAGACTCAAATGAAAGTCTATGGATCATATATCAAATTAAAGGAAGTGTTATTGTCCGTAAATATGACAGCTAAACAGAAATTGAAACTTTACGCACGAAAGAACACAGTCCTTTGTCTGCTCTAATGTCAATGTGCAAAACTAAAAATGGCAAAATTGCACTAGGAAATAAACAAAAAGCCAGGCAAATTGAAATTCAGTCACATTGAACAGAAAAGTACAACAGAGAATTTGTCATTTGACACATAATTTTGTGATTTTTATTACAGTCATATGTGAAAAATCTGAAAATGGAAAAGTGTGTCCTCCTTTTTTGTGCTGAGTGTAATCCACGTACTGGTATACAACACAACGAAACCATTTTGCGTTATGTCCCGATGTATTAGAATATTCAGAATAAGTGTCAAATTTGTATAGATATAACGTCTCAAACCTTAATTCAGCATTTATAAACATTCTGTTTTCCACTGGCATAGCAAGTACACAGATCATCAGGAGTTAGGATAAAAAGGAACACTTCACTGAAATCATTTTGTATACAAATTTGTTATGCACACAGTCAGAGAGACAGCAGGAGGGTTGATCTATACATGTGACATAATAAGATAAATAAACATATGAATATCGCTATGATTAAAACAATATTGCGATGTAGCATCATGAACGTCAGATAACTCCTCCCCCCCCCCAAAAAAAAAAAAAATAAATAAATAAATAAAGAGGCAGGCATTATTGCTAATACATAGGTGATACTCGAAAAAGACCGTTACATACTAACGCCAGTATTGTAAGTTTCGAATGAACAGATGATATGATATGATATGATATGATATGATATGATATGATATGAATTATGATATGATATGATATGATATGATACATCAATGAGTGTAATATACACAATTAAAGGATCACTATGACTACGTTTTCCGGAATTGTACTGTGGATATTAAAATGCACAAAAACTACGCAACCTTTTTACATGGATCATTGAGATACCCAACATTACGGTAAATTCATGTAGCAACATGAATTTATCCCTGTATATCGCTCAATTATAATTAATGTGATTTTGAGGCAAATTCGGGAGAGAAAGAGAGAGATTGATAAAGGAAGAATCAAATTAAGAATTGAATACAACATATAAGGCCCACCGACGAGGAAATCGGTAGATTCCTGTAGCATTCGATGAATAATTTTCAAAAACCTGATGATTTCATAGTTTCATAAACATTCTCATCCTCTGTGTGTTCTAAAGAGATGCAATATTTTTCGATGTGTTGAAAGGAAATTTGTAAATTGCTATATCTTTTCACATTACTGAAATAAAGGCTCTAAAAGATTGCGATGATATGAAATTATGTTTAAGTAATATGTAAATATGTTATCTAACATTAATCATAATTTTGCATTATGTCATTGAAGGCCTAAGAGTTATTGTTTGTCATCAAAACGTGAATGATTTTATTCTTCGATTATAAGAGATGGGTTTTTCTTCAGAGCTGTTATTTTTTAACATATAGTATAGGATGTTTTGCATTCAGAAATTGTTGTCACATTGGTATATCATGGGAACATTTTGTACGGGTGTGAAATATCAAGTGTGTGCAGCCTAAAATATACCGTCACTCCGAGGGGAAGGAGTCGAGAGGTTTGCTTCTCGATTATTCAAATCATGCATGGGTCAGGATGTTGACCATTCTCTTCTCCTTAAGAGGACACATTGGCGGGTCATTATTAAGGAATATAACTCACTATCGTGACTATTACGTGATTTTCGTGAATATGGCTTAATGATGAAATTATGATCTCTGCTTATACAGCGCCGCGGTGTTTTTAGAAAGCACTAAAAAAAGAATAAAAAAGTCACTGGATTCCTTTGTCTGTACGTCATCTATTTTTTCTTCTTTGTTTCTGTCCTTGAACTTGGCTAAGTTTAGCTCATCCTTTACCTGACTAACCCTTGAATAGCTTCCTTGGGCAATAGCTCCTTGCGAATTCAAAATGGGGGATTATTCAGGAAATACAAATGGATGACGCGCACAGTAGCGGCGGTCCCATGCATAATGCTTTACGTCGGGGCAAAACACGCTTTTGTGTGGACGTTATGGCCGCCAGCATATCGCATCAAGTTTCTATTCTGGCTACATTGCAAGATATTTCGATGCCTCAAAATTCGCAAGCGATTCTTAATTTGTATCTAATACATTAGCCATTGTTAGCTCTGTAATACACAGCATGTTTATAGCATTTGATTACTGTAGTGCTTTGTGTAATACGTAGCTAGTAGAATAGGGCCTGAATGTGATTTAAATGAGATCCGGACAACACGTCAGCATATCGACGGCTCTGACATGGGATGTTGTATACAATGACCATGTAATGATGAATTATTCAAGCGACAAAGGATTTTAACAACTCGGGCGTTCCCCAAAATACTCTTTAACATCAATTAAATGCTGCATTTTAACGAAACAAAGCCTGCAATGAGAATAGACGCTTTTTGGTGTGCTAATGCATCTAGCTGCGTGGGGCAAAACCCCCTTGATAGTCGATTTATAAGCAGCAATCAGCTAAAATGCACGCCTTCACGAAGATTAATACTCGCTATGCAGTAACGTCAAACAAACCCTGAATCGTTAATGATCCATTTCTACTATTGTTTAAAGAAGGCATACGAATTTGCGTGAAAATATATCTTTAATCCGTATACGTATGGCGAGGTATAGGCCATATTAGGGCCTAAGCACATTCATGACGATGATGATAATGTTAGAAATAATGATATCAATGATAGTAATAATAATAATAATAATGATGATGATGATGATAATAATAATAATAATAATAATAATAACATTACATATGTATATATATGTCTATGCCGCATTCAGTATACATTTTATGTCAGTCTCCATGGTCTAGTATCTTTTTAAGAGTGTATTTTTTTTTGTGTGTATGAGTTATACTTGTATCTGATTTTTTATGAAGTATATTGTACTCCAGTTTTTTATCATGTATATGTACACAGGGCTCCCCTGGAAAGCAGTTGAGAAACTGAGGGGACTACCCTGTTTAAATATGACGGAATATATATATATATATATATATATATATATATATATCTTCTGAGTTTCATCTACCTCTTCTGAGAACATTATTGGCTCAGAATACATTTATATACAAAGGCCCTAGATTCTGGAATTCATTAAGTAGCGAAATAAAAAAATCTCCTTCTTTGTATTCCTTTAAGCGTAAGTTGAAATCCTTTCTGTTAAACCCTCTCTGATGTTCGTTTTTATTAATCAAGTTCCAACAACCATAGGGTTTATCATCCAACCATCAATCAATTGATTTCTGAATTCATTAATTTATGAAATAGCCATTATAATTTCTACACAGCTGTATGCAACCACCGGCTGTTTAAAGAATTTCTTCAATTCCCTCTTCAATTCTCTCTTTCGTTTCTTTGATCAGTGTGTAGGCATTCTCTTTCTTTCTTCCTTCCTTCATTTCATTTTCCACCTTTCCGTCTAGTCGTGTCATGTTATTGTGTGTCTCCCGTTTGTTTCCGTCTTGTGTAAACCATACTTGTGTCCAGCATATACAAATAAGTATTTAGTTAGAGTTTCTTGAGTGGTTCACAATCTACAAGCTTGCTTTTTAGTGGACCTCTCAGTTCTCCTTTTTTTTTCAACTGAAACGAAGACTTGTATTATTTTGCGCATACATAAAATGTTACTTTATTATTGTATCATTTGATATCATCTTTGTAAGTTGTGTGTATATACGATTGTGATAATAACCTAATTCATACTGTGTTGTGTTATGTTGGAAAAAGGAGAATGAAATAAAATGAAATGAAATGAAAATATATATATATATATATATATATATATATATATATATATATATATATAAGGTATATGTAATAACAATCCACATCTATAGCCCCTTTCCATGTACATGATGTTCAAATTCGCTTTACAATGGGACCATAAATGCGACACAATATGAGATTTTGGATGTTCTTTAAGACATTGAGGGATTGCTGGTTGCGGAGCGTTTGGTGTATAATTAATTCTACAGTTTGGGAGCAGCAGATGAAAATGCTTTATCATCAAGTGTGGCCAGCATTTTAGGTTACAACTAGCATGGGTAATATTCAAAGAGGGTGACTGCAACAATTAAAATCAAAAGTAAAGTGAAAGCAAAGGAAAGATTGGAGGGTTTTATTCTTGATTTGTAAATACTGGTAACAACTGCACTGCCCTGCATTATGCAGTGGTAGTAGTAGTTAGAAGGTTGAACCAATGTGCATGAAAGATAGAGGAGGAACATAACTTAACTGTGTCCGCAGACTACAGCTGAAGTATACTCCTCCTAAGGTGTAATTCAGGAAACGCCACGGCCCCACGTCAGGAGAAATCAGACATAGGGCAGTGTAAGAACAAAGCTGATTTGACGATCTCCTAGCGTAGATTCACCACTTCCGCCTGTAAGGACCAATAAAAGAAGAAGGTTATCATTTCAATTTTCTAAATTAATGAAAGCGATAGATGAGATTCTCTCCCTGATCTTCCTAAGGTGAACTCTCGCTCCTCGGTCTTATTACTCGTAATTGAACCGACTGCAGCCCGGGGGCCGACCACGCGATGCGCCCCAAAATGTCAGGGGTTATCACGTGACTCTCATGCGACCCGTTCTGTAATTGCTCACTCAAACGTCCGACGTTATCTCATAAAAACCGACAATGTTTTTATTTTTACAAGATGATAAGAAGAAGAGGTAGGGAGGGGTTGGATATGGTTCTCTCTCTCGCTCTTTTTGCAGGAAACGGGATATTTTTGTTCCTTTGAGGCCTGATCACTGTCTATGTTTCAAGGGAGCATGCTTGGGGAGCGATGGAGATTAAGGGATTGTAAGAAGACAACCGTCCCGGCAATTTCCCGCCAAAATCAAGGAGAAAGGCATGGAAAGTACAGCAGAGATGGAGTTGTCATGAAATCACCCTTTTAAAGCCCTCACAGTCCGTGTTTGTCGGACGAAATGTCATCATGACAAGGCTCCTTCTTCACGTACTCAGGGAAAATTCACAGCATTGTAAGATCTTTTTTTCCAAAGGTATAGTCAAACGTAAATTGTTAGATAAAGCAAATGCCATATGCTTTAATAGACGTTTTAATATACATTGTTGTTGTATAATGAAACAAACATACACAAATCTGAAAGCCTTTCAACGGACTTTTCAAACCATTATCCGGAGGTAAGAAGACTATGTATATTTAAGTCGGTGAAATATATATATTTATAATCCCTTGTTGTTCTAGGTTTCCTGCAGTGCTACCAAGGTTTACAGGTATAGCAAAGCATGGCGCCTGTACTATTTTGCTGACTACATAGTTATATCCGGACATATTCATTTTACAGGTTATCCAATCGCTATCCTTTTCAATATTTTTTATCTCCTCTTTGAGTTGGATCGAAAAAAAGAGCGAAAATGATCAGTAATCCTGCGATATGATCTTCACTGAATCAATAAGAACAGTGCCTTGGTATAATTCAGGAGTGTGGAATAATGACTAAAGACAACAAAATGTCTTCCTGCAGCATGGAGCTGTTCCGATGTCAGTCAACTACGACTCTTTGCTCACACAGGTAGTTTGAAAGACAAAAGCAAAGAAAGCCTGTGATGTTGAGAAAGCAACGATGATAGAAAAGATTAAGTAAACATTAGTACCAACAGAAATATCAGCACTGAATACAATTTTCCATGCATGATGTGACACGTTTTCAGAACATATTTTTCGCTCCTCCTTTGTCAGGAAACCTTTGCTAAACCAGTATGACGTCACCGAAGATTAGTTGAATATAAGAAGGGGAATCCAGGATCATCTGTACGTTCTGGCAGAGTGATGTTGGAACACTAATAAACATTTCGTGCATGCATTCATGTGCGGATGCATTCGGCTCTGAAGGGATAATACAGCAACGAATCTAAACAACAATCTGAATAGACCTACGCAGTGAACACATTCACTCATACGTCCGGTCTTCAGTCAGTTGGTTGTGTCCAAGGCCAGCCCTGGAACTCCAAGCGTTTCATTCTCACTCCCAGACTTGCAACAAAATCCCGAGAGAAGTTTGGATAGAAAACGGGACAAGGCTCGAGGTCGTGAGTGATAAAAGTAATAAAGTGCTGACTGAAAATACACATCAACTCTGAGTGCAAGAATTGTAGCTGTGGCTAAAAAAGAACAGATCAAATCCTTCTTCCGCGTTATCCTTTTCTTGCCAACTTCTGAAGCTTCGGTACAGAATTTCTGCTGCCTTCCAACTCATCGCATTGTTACTCATCGCAGCAATGACTTGGGTATATCTTTTTTCCTTCAGGTGTCTCTATATCTAAACTCCACTTTCACCCTCGTTTTTGCTCTTTCTCTTTTTCTCCCTCTCTCCCTCTCTCCCTCTCTCCCTTTCTTTCTCTACCTCACCCTCACCCTCTCCTCTCTCTCTCTCTCTCTCTCTCTTTCTTTCTTTAATTCTCTCTCTTGGAGAGTCTGTGCTCGCAAGTCCAGCGTTGATGAAGCATCTAGGATGGATTTTGTCAGAGTCCTAACGGTTCGCTCTTCTTGTCAATCTCTGGTGGGGAGACTTCTCGAGCGAAGCATCAAACGTCTTCACTTTCACTCACCAGGCATCGGATGAATCATTGGTAGAGAGGGGGACGGGTATGGTGATCCAATGAGGAACGAGCACCGCCATAAGTAGCAGCCGATGGGAGCAGCCGGGAAGCGATGGCTGGGGTCCCCAGAGTCCGGGGGAAAGTGTCGTCCATTGGAATACAGATTTCTCGCTCTGACTGACAGGCAATAACGCTTTCAAGACTCGAAGGGGTCGAGCGAAATGCACTTTGTCCGCCGCCTTCACATAATCTAGGTCCCCACGTTATCACAGCAGCTCCATATATGACCAAAAAAAAATAGTGCTGTTTTTCACGTTAGGTTTTAGAACGCTTTGGCTTTTCCTATAGTATATTCATATTCCCTATGACTGTTGTTTACTTTTCAATTAAGGTTATCTATGTTGAAGTGAGGCACAACTGTCAGTATACAAGTATACAGTTAGTATACAAGGAATCATCACATCAGTAAACAGCAGACAGAGGTGGCAGTAAACCTCCAATAATAATCTACGCTTACAGCAATACAGGGTAGCGATAGACGCAATGATATTGCATCATTTAGCATATTTTGTATTTTGGATTGGATGAGGAGATCTTAAACATGTTGGCTGTTGACGGTAACATGCAAAAAAACAAACAAACATACCTTATTTTCCTTTTGAATAAATTGACAGCAGCTGCTGCACAGTAACGTAAATGCCATTTTCCCCTTCTGATTCTACACTATAGCAAGTGCAAGACATCTCCATGCTATTGGAAAGGTTATAATTTCAATATCTTGCATATTACTTGCCGAATCGTCATCATAATTACCATGTCTACTCACAATGTCTCTACATGGTTTATGATTATATTTATGCAAAATTTAAGTGATACAGTGTAGGTATTCTTTTTCACCAAGCAGAGATAAGAGGAGCAAGGGACATTTCAGTTCCATGACATTTGATCATACTACATTAATCTATTGCTCCCATGAAATATCTGCACGCTACGCCAACCTTAAATTCTACCCACAAACATAGCCTTAGCACTAATCCTAATCCTCACATCACACTAAACCTAAACCCTATCACAACCCTTACCCTAACCCTTGGAGAAAATAAGAACGGAGCAATTGTCGCAGGAACAAGCCCCACATCATGTCCTAGATATCTACACCCTTTTTTTTGACGTCATAAAACTACATCCCAGTAGAATGATATCTATAATGGTATAAAGACGTACAGAGTGTAGATGGTTCGAGTCATATATTACAGACAGATCTCAATGTGTTTCAGTCGAAGGTATTTTGAGTGACTCTCTTTTGGTGAAAACAGGAATCGCCCAAGGTTCCACCCTTGGGCCATTGATTTTCAGTATGTATGTTAATGATATCTGTGAAATGAAGTATATGCCATTGACTAAACTCTCATTATATGCTGATGATACTGTAATTTTTTGCAAAGCAAGAACCAAGGAAGAATTACAGATTATATTACAATCTCAGTTTGATATGATAGTTGATTGGATGGATAGAAATGAAATGTATATTAATGTTGACAAAACAAAGGTTATGATATTTGGTTCTATTAAAAAAGTAAGAAATTGTAACATTGATATCATATGTAATAATTTCAGACTGGAAGTTGTAAATAAAATGAAATACCTCGGGGTTATTTTTGATTCTCATATGAAATGGACAAAACATGTTGATAACCTTGTGAGTAAACTTTCATGGGTAACAGTAAATGTACGTAGAATTAAAACATATTTGAATCAGAAGAATTTGATTGATTTATATCATACTATGTTTGTCCCTCATTTGGATTACTGTAGCATTATCTGGGGGAATACGACAAAATATAATATAATAAGATTACAACGCGCTCAAAACAGATATGCTAGAATGATATTAAATGCTGATAGATATACATCAACTGATAATTTATTAAGGTTGCTTAATTGGCAATCAGTGCAACAACGGATTAAATTCAATCATTGTATAATGATGTTTAAAATTATCAATAATTGTACACCCATGTATTTAAAGAAACTGATTTCCAACAGACCGATATATTATTATACAAGATATGCTGCAAACAATCCTCTTTTTGTTCCGAAACCACGTACAGAATATATGAGGTCAACATTTTCGTATCAAGGCACATTGTATTTTAATATGTTACCTATTCAAGTCCAAACATCTGTGTCGTTTGAAAATTTTAAGAAACAGTGTAAACGTTTAAGTTTTGATTTTTGATTTTTAATTTCTATATATTTTACCCATCTGAGGTTTTACCCAAACCAAACAGTGATTATTTATTTATGTACGAATCTATGTGTAGTTTTCATATCTAATGAAATTATGTAAATATGAGTTTGATTTTTGTTTTTATTTTAGCTGAACAAATTCTTGCCGACCGTATTCACCTTTTTTTTTTTCTCCCCAAAAACATCTTGCCGCAGCTACTACACTGTATTATCCGGAAAGGGGGGTGGGGTGCGGGGTGGGGATAGGGGATAGGGGATAATGGATAGATTGTATTTGTTTGTTTGTTTTTGAAATCATGGGTGATGTTTTACTGGTTATAATAAATGTATATTGTTATCCTGAATGTAAGATGTAAGACGTATTTTAATCTTACATTGTTATACATTTTATTCAACTTATATCATACTCAGTTTTATACTTTGATTGCCGTTTTAACTTGTCGTATTTTGTATTGTACTTTATGTAATATATTGTTATAGATTGTAACATTATACTGTGTCAAATTTGTTTCGAATTGTAAATTGTATTTCAATGTTTTTATGTAATACAGGGCTCTCTTGTAAAGCAGTTTTATGTACTGAAGAGACTACCCTGTATAAAGAAGACAGAATAAATAAATAAATAAATAAAAATATATGAATTCTTAGATGAGTGTTAAAGCAAGTGTATCGATTACATTCTAAGGGAAGTCAGCTATCTGAGCTTTTACGTAATCGGCAACACTTTTCTTGATTGTCAATAACGTAAAGTGAATGGTAAGAAGACGAAGGAAATTATACCTCCCCTCTGTGATGTAGGTCTTTTGTGCTTTGGGGCTTGACATCCATATTCCCCACAAAAAAAAATCAGGGAAATCCCTGAGCAGAATTGAGGGAATTGAACATTCGATAGGTAAAGTGCGCCATCACAAAGTATTATAATGAATTTATGTTTTTTTTTATATTTAGAAGATCCCAACATTCATTCATCACTGGATTTGCGATTGTCATCCAAAGTCCCTCGAGAAATGGCCTCAATCATACCATGCGGGGTCATTTACGTACATTTACTCAGACAAAATGACGGACCTAAATTGGCAACACTCAGAAGTAGGTCGAAGTGACGACTTACTAGGAAAACTATAAGGTATAATCAGTGACGCAAAAGGAATGAGTGAAGTTAGCCAATGATGACAGAGCTGTTCACATTGCTGCAGGTCTAATAAGTCTCTGATGCCGTACGAAGTCCCCTCAAACTCTGACGGTCAGTATTTATGCTACGGCCTCATTGAGCATGCCTCACCCTTCGTGGACAGTGGGTCTGTTTAAAAGACTTCATTCAACATAGCTCACCCACTGTGGACTGCTGGTCTTTAAAAAAAAAAATAATCAATCACGCTGAAGAACACTGATGTGACAAAAATGTTGTAAATCGAATCATCTGCCTTAGGGACATCAGCGATTTGCATGAACGAACGTTGAGTACAGAACCGATATGGCCTGATTTTCCTCGCAACGCAGCACATAACTTGACATTTATGTGCATCACAGCCTGCCAGTATTGCATCTTAAAGGACATGCCGACCTAGTCTATGAAGCCAGACCTAATTCTTTAAATCTGTAGTTGGCAATTTCGTTATAAACTACTTTGTATTTTCTCCAGCAATCAGCTTCATAGTGAAATTGTCGCAGTGCTATCCATATATTTTGATTATTTCTATCAAGAAATTTGTTTGGCTTTATTTCATTTTCATCATCAAGTCTCCACACGTAGAGCTGGAGTGCGTGTCGTATCTCCTTCGTTCAGTCTACCTATATATCGTTGTCAAGCGGAGTTCGACCAAGGCAGCTGAAAGCTTCGAGACTCTAGGTCGCCATGGTCGGCGGTCAGGGGATAGCTGTCCATGGCGGCAAAACGCACTCTGATTTCGTCCACATGCATGCCCGTCTGAGTACATGATTGCATAAACTATTTAGATCATGCCATGGCATTAATTCAGCCTCCTTGTCTTCAACAGAGGGTATTTCAAACACAATCGATAACTTTCATGAAAGTGTATTTTATGTTAAAGGGATAGTACAGTTTTGGTTGAGATGAGAATTAGGCTTTCAAATTTTTGCAAGATACCAAGAAAACACTTATGATATAGCACAGATCATACCATTTTAAGAGGAATTCAAAGTTTATTTGATGAAAATCGGGTTTGGAATAACTGAAACATCCAAAAACAAAGTAAAACAAAGCGATCGTTACAAAGTGTGGGTCCCACACTTTATCAGAATCGTTCTTTTTTGGATATCTCAGCCATTTCAAAACCAATTTTTATCAAATAAACGTTGAATTCCTCATAAAATGGCATGCTCTTTCATATTTCATATGAGATTTCTCATTATCTCACCTAAAAATGATAGAAACCTGAAATTAGGTCTCAACCAGAACTGTACGATCCCTTTAAGTTGTGTAGTGTTTTTATGATTATAAGGCCCTGATATCACAGGGAACTACGATACGTAGAATTTTGTCGTTTTGAAATATATTTTTGACATCCATCTGTGCAACAGTGATCACCGTTTGTTTACGTCAGCAATTTAATACATTAGGCGTATCATATTGATTCAAATCAGTCTTCAGTTAAAAAAAAAGAATCAATACAGACTCATGGAAAACGGATAGTCAGTAGGCCTACATATTCATTTTATTCACGATTGAGAAATGTGTAGACATGACTGCTACATAACGACTACTGGAGTTAAAATGTAGACGGGACATGTAAGAACAACATCAAAAGATTTCAAAATTCGGCATATTTTGTTTTGTTTTGTCTTTTCTATCCTGAGTAAATGTCAATTCGCCGGCTTACGCACAAAACCAGACATGTCATCAAACTGAAATAAAAAGCGAAGTCATGTGGAGATTCTGGCTATAGTCCTTCATGCTTGTATCATTCTAGAATCCGGTCATCACCTTACGAAAAACTGACGCATTCCAGTGTTGAATATACATGCATTGTTTTATTTGGATCTTATGCCCTCATTGTACAGCATAGGCGCACCTCAGCCCAAATGTAGAATGCGGGCACCCACCACCTACGAGGGATTACATATACAAATATGAAGGAAGTTGGTAAGTGGCGGGATGTTCTGCGGGACAAGGTCATTCTAATGCTGCAAATTTGTACCTGCGTCGTCGGGAGAAATCAACCACAAACAAAACAGAAACAACAGCAAAGAAGAAGAAAGAGAACCCGGGAAAGTGTCGGCCTAGCACTAGAATTGCTGGCTCGTTCCCTGCTCTGGCGAGTAAATAAAAATAGGTTTTGGGGAAAAGAAGAAACCCTTGATGCGCTTCCCCGTCTTGATTGCAGATGCGGGGAAAAACAAGAGGCGCCGAGAAGGCGGCAACCGAGACATCAATGCAAGAAGTGATACGAAGAATAAGAGAGATGAAGAGACGGTGAAAGAATAAGAGAGAGAGAGAGAGAGAGAGAGAGAGAGAGAGAGAGTGGAAGAGGGATCGAGATCAGTGTGGAACAGCGAGAAGAAATAAAGATACAGAGTAGCTCTGAGAACGCTCTGACATCAACAGTGGCAAGAAAAGTGGCCGAAAACGGAGAGAAGAGAAGAGTTTCATGAAAAACTGAAGACCTAAGATGTTGCAGATGAGAGAAGACACAGGGAGAGAAATCAAGAAAGACAGAAGAAAGAAAGAAAGAAAGAAAGTTGTTTCTTTACCGTTAATGAGCATAATCATTCTGTGCACACCTTGCACGATGCTACCTGTGCAGCAGCCTATATCCTATTAGATTTATAATGATATTGATGCGATACTGTACTTCGGACATCGCTCTGTTTGTCTAAAACTAGCACATTACTTTGCCGTTCGACCACTAACGATGCTCTTTATTGAGTTTCATTAACTTGATCTCATGTTAAGTTTCAGTTTGGGTTTATAACTGAAACAGCCACAAAGCAGTTGCTGAGGAAACGAACAACGGGGAAGAGACGGTCTTTCTTGTAGCTACTTCCGCTCCAGCTAATGACCTAGAATCGGTGACCTCAAGGTATGGGGTTTGCCACCTTAACTGATGGTCTACAGAAGTTCCTCAGTCGTTATAGTTGTTTACTTACCTATCATTACTCACTTCCCTTTTCATATTCCTGATTAGCCGATTACATTGACGTGATGATTTCAACTGATTTGGAGTAGATAGATTAGTGACGCAATGAGTTAAGGGAGCGGATGAGTGTTCTATGTACGGTCAACTCCCGTTATAACGAAGTCCTCGGAACCGCAGTTTTCTTTCGTTTTATCGAAATTTCGTTATATCCGGACAAATAAAGTGTGTAAAGATATCTAATTGATAATTTTGGACCCTGAATTTCACTTCGTTGTATCCGAAATTTCGTTATAACCGTGTTCGTTCGAGTGCTCTGTATTATCACGCTGTAGAAAGTTCTGAGGGTCAGTCTTATAGGACGATGTTGAGATTAAGATAGAAAAGATAAGAGAGAAAATCTGACATTCAGAATGATGCTCTAAAATGAGTTCGCTGATTCCACTTTCCTTTCCCCAGCCATTGATTGTATGCAGGATGTTACGAGAATACTCACTGTTAAACGATTAAAAAACAGAATGAAGGAATTGCACGGTTATCCCAAGACTTTGCGTCCGTGGTCATTTTCTCTGCCTTTAGGAAAGGTGAAAATGTTGTGTTTTTCCAATGTGTAGGTAGACAAAGTGGTAGAAGGGAGAGTCCCGCACTGACAAAACACGTATAACACAATGATGCACTGCACGATCTATCTAACACAAATCTGTCATGTATGCAGTTTTACAAAGGGAAAAAAGGTAGGTATACCATTAAGGGACTTTAGCCTCTAAGGGTTGGTGACCGATTTTTAAACAACATTTCGAGTATAGGGCAAACGAACAAAGGGTTTCCATAGAAACCTTTCAAGGCAATAAATACCTAATCATGAAGTTTCATACTCAAATGGGTTGGAATGAAAGAGCATATTAGTGGTATGACGTCATAATCAGAGATATAATGCCAGAATTCTCATGCGGTACTTTGCGCTCCACGTCGCCCTCTCTTTGTTTATCAATCCATTATCCCAAAATACCAAGGGAGATTCCTATAAGAGCTTCATCGTGCTTTAGGCGCATCCACAGCTAATGGTATGAATCATCGTACGTAATTATATATCAACATGTCAATTTCGCTCTGTAGTCTGTAGTGATCCACAATCCCATGTGATGCTCTATGTCCGCCATTTTATAATAGATGACACCTGGCTAAGTACGAACGCTTCATTTCCCACTTGTCAAACACTGTATGGCATTTTCTCTCTCCCGAAATACCAGTAGATGGTCGTCGAAATATGGAGTTATCACTCAACAGAAACTAACTGAAGATATTGATATTATACAATCTTCTCATGTCCACTTCTATTAGGACGACTCATAATCTAATCCATGTTGTCTCCTCTTTAACCGTTTCTGTGTCAGGAACTTTGAAAGGTTAAAAGGACCATTTCCAACGAGATTATCATCTTTTCAGGCACATTTTGAAGCAGTCCTAACTCTGGATATTATGACTTTTCATTGT
Organism: Diadema antillarum; assembly: GCF_040938485.1. Classification (NCBI taxonomy): domain Eukaryota; kingdom Metazoa; phylum Echinodermata; class Echinoidea; order Diadematoida; family Diadematidae; genus Diadema; species Diadema antillarum. Next base: position 350,388 of record NW_027271891.1, read on the forward strand.
AGATATTATGTGATTTCAGTTTAGAGATATGTTACCAATGAGACAAATGTCAATACGTACGAAAGAAAAAAATGAACAAAATTTAACTCAACGTGAAGAACGAAAACAAGTTTACAGACAGAAACGATTTGAAATAGGCAGATTGTAAGAACTGGTATTTCCTCTCATTAACTGCTTCCAGATTTAAAAGATCCGGATTCGATTAGCAAGTCTAAATGAGTAATGTTGTGTGTTATCATGCCGTCCCTTCTAGTAAAGAGGACATAAAATAGAGGTCCCGTGTGTGAGAGAGTCACACCTCATGCACGTAAGAGATAATATTGCTTCATTCATTCATCGCAAATAGCAGGGTACGCAACATCCAACTGGACCCGTGGAATACCAGCGAGTGCATCTGAATAATTATGAGCTATACAGCCATCTTCTCGGATGGAAAATAAAGCAAACAAACCAACAAACTTTACTTTTCACATTTACCGTTCTGTTTAATTACCGATATTCATCTAATCCACTGGTCTCATCACAGAGAGAAGGGAATCAACAACATACATCTCTTGCATATCATGCAATTGATGAGTCTATTCTTCACTTCCGTTCTAAACCTTTTACATCCCTCACTTTCTTTTTCGGTATGCGATTTAAGCAAAAAAAAAACAAAAACAAGTGGCCCTTTCCATATTGATGTTAGTCACTTTAGGAACAGATGTTACCATCAAGACTGTTATCATCGGTAATCCGAGGAAAGAAGTGAGAGAAAAGGGACAAAATGGTAACATGACGTTGCTACCAATGTGACGTTGTTACCAGTCCATTTGTACTACAGTGAATGCACAGCTCAAAACATTCCCTGTACCATGACATGTATAATACAATGATCCACAGAACAGCATGTATCTTTTCCGGTATCGTGCATGTTTCTAAGTTCCTTCCGTCTATTTTTATTTCATAACATTCTTCATGTGCCAATGAATAAGAAATTTGAAAGCAGCAAGAAAATTGATTCGTGCTAATGACACTTTCGGAAATAAATGAAAGTGTTTTCTTCTCTCTTTTTCAGCCAAAACGAGCTATTTACTAGCAAGGAAAATAAGCGAAGAAAATAATACTAGAAGATTCAGTACACTTGGTGACCATCTTGGTAAAATTACTGGGTAAATAAAGGAAAGCAGACGTGCTGTATTGCCACTGTGAGGCATCAGTAACAAGTCTTGCCACAATTGGCGCCGAAGGCACTACAAATGATTAACTCATTTCTTGTGACTCCCTAAAATTCCGCTGCCATATCTGGTTAAAAGTGCACTTTCGCAAATTACGAGTGTCACGGCGTATTTACAGAGACAGAAAAAAAAGAGCTGCTTGAAAGCAGTAGTGCTTTGGACTTTGGCTCTTATTGAACGCTACACTGAAGAAAGACAAGCTTGGCCAAATCATAGAGCTTCCACAGAGATGATGACATTCTGAAAAAGTCACCAAAACGCGTTCGAACAATTATTATGTAAACACACTCAACGCCTGTCTGTAATGTAGGTATGGCGAACCGAGAAACCGCAATTTCAAAGCTGTCCCATTTTTTTTTCAAAGCAGCTGTAACCTCATCCTTGTTTACCAATGAATCAGAGAGCTAATAAAGCCCCGCGCTAAGCAGGTCGCAGTTATCATTATACATGTGTGCTGCTTGAGCACGTTCATATCTCACGTAGATAGCAATGCTGGGGCTACCTCGGTGTCGCACGCATACTTAATACTAAGTACATGTAACAGGACGGTTTCTGCTGAACTACTAGTACTGTTGCCGTCACGGGGAAGTCATAGTTGCTATGTCGCCCTCTTGCGGCTTGTTAGAACAGAGAGCTGTGGTACGCTACAGCCCACTGTAAAGCAAGTAATTTAATGACGTGCATAATGAACCTCACTAATATTCATTACGTTCGCATTCTGAATCGACTAGTAACTCACTTCCACTTTGGATTGCTTACAGACAGTTTTCTTCTTTTCCGTCTTAATTTTGTAGTTTATGCTGCCGATTTATTTGGTTGTCTCTTTGGTGTTCATTGCTTGATATTTTTCGTCACCGAGCATGATGTGATTTCTTTTAGAGACCATAATGCACTTGATTCCCCATTGTTACTATGCTCTCCATAGACAGAAGGTATCAGGTTCTTGGCTGGTTTGCTACCCTGTAGCACCTGACCATGTCTTTCGCCTTCTTTATCTCTCTCTCTCTTTAATACTTCTGTCTCTAGGGCATATCTAGTCATATGCTATCGATTTTCTGGTTACACTGTATTGTTTTACAAATGAACGGTATTGTCAATTGCTTTGAACAGTTTCAATGAGTTTGTTATGACACTGCGTTGACCTCGGTTGCCCTTTCGCTGGCTATACTCATTCGCAATTAGACGTAGCAGACGTAACCATTTAATTTCATGTGTTCTTGGACCAACACATTTAAGTACCTATACATAAATGCTTACATACATAAACTTGGGACATAGTATAAGAACTTTTAGCTAATGATGTTTGATTACTACACACTACAGTAATGATAAGAAAGATGCCTTCTTCATTATTATTGAGACTTTATGGCATTGACATGGTAAACAACTACTGGAAATGCCCCTTTTCAATTTTAAGGATACTACACCAACTAAGCTTTGTTATGTCGAACGTCCCAGCTGGCAGGTTTTTCGGAGGTTTTATGTACTACACCTTGTTTGTTTGTTGCTTGTTTGTTGTTTGTACTGTTCTCGAATTTTCCATTCGTTTTATGAAAAGGTACGCAGGTGCTTGCTAGTACATAACTATTATTCTCATGTGGGCCTTTAAGCAGCTTCAGACCCCAGGAAATTTTATCAGGAGGTAAAATGCAAGCATTGACGATGTAGTATTCTTTGTAGAGCATCGATTCATCACGGTGTCACCATTCTTAGAATATCTGGCTCTTGTTGTGTCACGTGAAATAACACGAGTCATTGGATACCCTTAGATGCGTTGACATTAGGCGGGTTGAGGTAGAAAGTAGGCTAGAAAAATTATGACAACAAATTGCTTTGCTCTAAGGTTACTCTCAGGCTCAACTCGCCCTTTAAGATTTAACCACAACTTCCCCATTGGCTACACGCCCTCATCTTACATCCCTCCCCCTAACTACAATCCCATTGGTCACTTCATCTTCCTATCCATCTTACACACTCACGGCTGGCCATCAGTTGACCGTCTGTATCCCTTTGCCCTTCTCCGCAGCGGTCAAGTACATGGACTGAGCAAGAAGAGCTGATGGGTACGTATCGGGACAGTGATTTAGCACGACCAGCTTACCGCTCATTTTTTCTTATTTTTTCTTTCTCTCGTCCTTCCAGCTTTCAAGGCGTACGAAGACGTGGACAAAGGAGAGGGGAAATTAATTTTCATTTCCTTCAGACGAGCATGACTCATCGAGCGGTATGCGAGGAGAGAGTGAGAAAGAGAGAGAATGATGTATTTATATATAAATGTGCGTGTGTGTGTGTGTGTTTATGCGTGTGTGCGTGTTTACGCATGGGAAGCAAAAATCGCGATACGTGTAGATGAAAAACGTTCGTCAGGCGAGCCCATCTGTCCTGCTGAAAGATGGCTCCGATGCGAGAAGATAGCACGGTGACCACTCCCAACGTTTCCTTATTTCTCTATACCCCCTCCATCAATCTCACTCTCTCTCTCCCTCTACCTACCTATCTATCTATCTATGCGTATCTATCTCGTTCTCTCTCCTTTTTATCTTACCTTTCAAATAACAGGCCTTTGTTTGCTTCCTAAAGCTACAGTCGTTTATCTTTGACAGGATATCTCTGGCAATTCTTCTCTACACATCTTTATTTTCATAACTTCCATGAATTCTCATCTTTCTCTAATAGAAGAGAATACGTCATCGTCACCCGTTGTCAATTGTTCTTCATTAGATGTCCATCCAGGTAGCCGCGTTTTCACATCGAGCCTTCTTTCCAAAAAACAAACAAACAAACAAACAAACAGATGGCAAACGTAAAATTAGTATAGATGCCCATGAACATGGTACTAAACAGGAAAGCTGCACAAAATCCGGACGTATAACAAATTCAAAGAGCAAAAGTGAAGATTTCCCCCGAACAATGTCATCATATTGGTAAGAAAAACAAAAACAAATATCAATTATGAAATGTTCGTCAAGTGAATCTACTACCTTTTGTTCTAAATAGGCATGACTTCAAAATAAGAGTGACTTATGCTCGATGAGCCCGCCCTTATTTACTTATATGTGACCGTGCATCACAAAACCAACACAAAGTCGCGCCCCTTGATTTTACGTGAGGACTCCAAAAGGGCGAAACGGGTCAGCCAAGTCAATCTTTACTTTTTCATATTTTCTGTGATGCAGGGGCACATGATATTATACACAACCGCATTTTTCAGCCATTTTCAGGAACAAGTTTTCGTTTTGTACTTGAAATTATTTATTTCAAAAGTCCCTAGGTTGCACTACCGTTTGGTCAAGGTATATATAGACACGTTGTTGTAAAACAGTGTAGCATCGTTGGCTGACATGATAGCGTGCCAAGTTCAGACCATGGGACTTGCTTCATATGCCACTCAGTAATAAGTCGAGTTGTTCTCTCTTTGCTCCAAGAGGGAAAACAACCAAGAATTAATGTTCGATCTGACTGTCATTTTGTTGACGTATTTTACCCGCCAAATTGCTGCTCCAATCGACGGGATTCAATATCAACCGTGCACTAAGCTTCCCAGTCTCTCGTCTATCCAAAGGAGGAAAGTAGTCTTGTTTTGCAAACCGTTTGACCATTGAGGGCGTGAATCAAATCCATGTCAGAATGTTGTTATTTGTGGTGTTTGAGGTAGGCTCCACAGTGAATACAAAAGAACGAGTCCAGTGTAACTTACTCCTTTCCAGACAATGCCAGAGAAATCGAGTCTCCAGCAGTAAATAGAAGAATAATGAATTCATACTTCAGCTCAGTTTAGTTCAATTCAATTCAATTGAGATTTATTTGCATTAATTAAAAAACCGTCATAAAATACAAAGTACACATTACACAATCATCGTTTTATCATTTTCTAGGAAATACATGATAAAAAGTATAATGAAGTATACAGTAATGAACTATAGACCCCTACATAGGATTTCATTAAATGACCAAAAATATCAGTGTACACTTAGAAGATTGACAACAAATAGACACTGGAATAGAAAAAAAAAATGTGGCTCATTGAAAAGCAGAGCTTCTAAGACGTGGGTCACTTGAGACGTGTAATGTACTAATTACTATCGGAAATTAATTCATGTGTAATTACAGCAACAAAAATCAGTATAAACAATAGCTATTTTCGAATACAACAAACTTCGAACACTTGTGGACATTAACAACGAGTAACACCGTTTTCAAAAATCTTTTAAAGTATGCAGATCATGCAGGTCATGCATACATACCATGACATTCACTGCCTGTTTCGATCTAGCCCTTAGCTCATACGCCCAAAATCCCTCAAGTCTAAGACTTTTCCCTCTATTTCTGCCCTGACAGTTCCATTTCCTCACAGCTGCTCGCTCTTCCGTTGTTGTTTTTTTTTCTATTTTGTCCTGCATCTTATAATAATGTAGCCCCTTCCACTTTCCCATGCAGTCTTAATTCAGTGGTAATTCTTCAGAGTATCCATGTCTTTCCAACCTTCGACAAGCGACTGACTTTCAACACACCAGAGATGTCCAGTTACCACCTCTCAACTCCTACTTGCATCTTTTTCCCCACTTCCTCTTGCTTCTCCTCTCCCCTGCCTCCCCCCTCCTCTCTCTTATTCGTTTTTCCCTCTCCTCTCCTTTTTTTTCTCTCTCTCTCTTCTGCTTTCCATCTAACGCCTGATTCCTGAATGTTTGATAAGGTTATAACAGGTTTGTAGGTATAAATATCTTTCACATCTTATCGTCTTTCAACAGGGTTACTACCTATACATAAATGTACTTCTACTATGGATATTTACTAAAAATAATTTGATACCCTGAGTGACGGGATGAGTAACGATAAAACGCTAATTTCTACGTCCATGGGTAATAATTCTATGTTGATATCATCAGTATTTTTACCATCGCTGTTGTTACTTGCTCGACTTCTCTTCCTACAAGTCCTAATGCTACTGTATTCTACTGTCAATTTTACTTTCGATAGTATTTACTTACAACAAAGCTTTCGTCACACCAACCAACAATCGACATAATAATAATTGTTAATGCTACACCTACACTTTTTTTAGAATGACTAAGAAGTCGTGCTTGTATCTTTAAGGGTGCACCAATGAAATGGACGGGGAGGATTCACTTCGTTGCTAGGAGAGACCTCGAACCAATGAACCAAAAAATTTGCTCTGGGTGAATGGTAAATTTCCTAGCTTCCAATCTCATGGTTTATTCACTTCCTTGCTGGCCGGTGCCCAGGAGCGGAGAGGAAAAGGAATAAGGGAGAACATTAGACAGCGTTTGACTTGCATTCTTGATCAGCCTTGCATGTGTCGCTGTGGTTACAAACCAGCGATTAAAAAGACATGTTTCGAATCCTGTCATTATTTTCAACCGCGAAGCCTCACATAAGCAATTGCGCTCTATCTTTTAAAGCTTTAAAACATGAAGAAAATGAATAATTCATCGCCACCAATACCTTGACGTTTGATCTTTCTTACCTATTTTAACCATTGAATATTGTTCAGATTATTAATACTGTCGCTATCAATACTCGTATTCCTTCCGTTGTTACTTACCTTTTTTTGTTCCAGTAACTGTGCGCTTTCTTTCAATTTGGATCTTTTCCTGAATGAAGCAATGTGAGAGGAACAAGGTCTTACCTTTCTGCGTCAGGAGTGTCACTGTGTGGTAGAAATGGTGCATTACAAGACTTCATTATCATTACTTAAGTCTTTCATCCTCCAGCATAGTATACGACTACCACTGCTACTCCTTAATGAATATTATAACTGCTACTACAACCTTCATCACTCGTATTAGGATATACAATGTATTTGAACAACCGAATTCTAGCGTTATATTTTGTGATATTTTCATAAGATACAACAAAGATACTCATTTTAACTATTTTCATAATCATTCAAATTCCATACTCTGCGGATCTCGACATGCAAATCTGATAATAAACGGACCGAATTTCAAAATTTAATCATGTCCCTTTTCGAACAGTTTAAAGATGCAGAAAGATCTCCGAGCTACTTTGTTTCTGGGTCTGCGAGAGGAGACTAGGTGACACAGAGGATGGAAGGCCGAAGCGGTGGAAGTGAAATGAGAATTGAAGAAGCTGTCCCAAAATGTCAAGTTATGCGGGACCGCAGAGAGAGTTAGAGTTACGCTGTACTATGAAGCCTTTTACGGACAGGGCGACTATGTAGTAAGTGGCTGTCGTATTGTAGCTTCTCCTTCTCTTTCTATTCGTCTTCAAAAAACTTCATCCTGCCTTGGAGAAAATCTAGAGAACAGAAATCTCACCTATTTCATCAGTTGGTCGTGTAATTCTTACCTCATGTAATTAAAATGTAAATCAAGATTCAACATCATTCTACCTTTGCGGAGTTTGAGATATAATTTCTGAAACCCACATAAAAGGTTGAATCATCATCAATTACATTTATTCAATCAAAAGCCAGTTTGATGTATCAAAATTTTATAATTAGTTAAGAAATAACATCAGAAAGAGATGAACAGATGGTTAAAAGGATAGAATACATGATATATATACGATCTTAATTATCATCATTTGTAATTTTTTGTTGTTATATTCATCTTATTTATATATTCTTCCTATTAAACTTGTTGAATACAGAATAATAAAGGGCACTAATCATACATTTGCTATCATTCTCTCAAACAGGCACAAATTTCTGTACATAAAAAATACAGAACAACACTTTTTATTTTATTTTTCGCCTTATATTAAACTATTGACACACACACGCCGTACACAAATATGAACCACAATCAAACATTCTGACACACTCTCATGAAATACACTTTGACGCCATCTCAAGCATACATAATATACAAATAGTAATTATGGAAAGTATATTTCGCACTGTTAATATCGATATAATGTTTTACCCTTTTTGGGATGTTATTAAAGGCAAGCTCTGCTCGTGTTGACTTCTGAATACTGTGTACATCTTTTTTGTTATGGTGTGCTATCTGCTTCTTATATACATGATTATTATGTTTTTACAACAATGATCACTATGTTATGAAGCTGATTACGCTATTGTCCTTCTGCATATTTATCATGTTGGCGGAAGGCGTTTGCTCAGAAATAAACTAGACTAGATTAAAGTGATGCAGACAAAAACTCTTTAGCACAAGGATATACTTAGAGATCTGGTCAGAAATATTTCTAATTTATTTTGGGGAAATTTTGGAAAGAATGCGCAGACAATTCGCACAGAGGGGACACTTAGAACATATTAAGTTAACCTATCATCATTATTTATGGAAAAAAGAAAATTATGAAAATATGTTTCTCGCTTGCTAGAAGGTCATGTTTTCGGAAGTACGTGAATGATGTGTACTAAAGCTCAGTATAGTTTAAACAGGCATTCAGATGATGGTGGTTAGATCTGATTCTGTGCTGCAGACACACATAAAAAAGACATAAAAAACATAACTTCACATTCAGCTATTTTATTTTGTCCTTTCTGACATATATCTCTCTTTCTTCCTCTTTCATAGCTATTCATATCTGAATCTTGATAGCAGAAAGAGTGAACGAAGAATTGCAAATTTATTGAATAGCTTTATTTCACCTTTAGTCTTCCAAAGCAGTAATATTGTACTATGTAATATTCTCATGATACTGTCTCAACAACACATTGCTGTCCCGAGCATCCGCACATCATGATGATAATGCAGTAAAGAATCCTTTTTAAAGTTATTCCTTTATTACTTTTGACAGCGCGCAGTCCGATGAACACTGCCCTCATTTGACAAACAAAGACCAACTGTCTATACTGAACGTGAACGACGTACCGCGGGCAGACTCGGGCGCCATTATTCTAATAGATAATAAATAAAATTCAGTTTGTGCTTTTTCCGTTATATTAGTAAGCTAAATGGCATTGCATCTCATTAACATTACAATGAGATACTTCACTCATAAGGCTTTATCAAGTCAGCAAGTATATAGAAATCGAACTATAGCTCATGTTTCCTCTCATTTCTACGAGCACTTTTTTTTTCTCAGTATACACACTACCATCATTGACACTCTTTATTACTAGCTTTATGCCTAATCATTAGTACAGTGTATACATTTTCCTAGGCGCTTGTGACGTTAGAAGGTTTCATGCTTTTTATGCTCTCAATGCATGCGTCACAATATGCGCAAACCATACCCTTGTACTCTTTATTTGAAGTTAAACAGTAGAACCAAAGAGTAGAAGCTATTTGACGCAGAACAGAAGGAGTACTTTCTAAAGAGTGCAGGTGTATGTGTGCGCGCGTGCGTGCGTGCGTGCGTGCGTCTGGGTGTGTATTTGCGCACGCGCCGTTTAAAATTTGTCAAAGTTCGTTGATAATATAAGTTAGGTTCTTCTAACGTTGAGAAGTAATGCATACCGTATTCTTTTGCCTGCAAGGTTGTGTAAAATTTACTCCCCACCCATATAGCATGGAAGTGTTGGAATGGACACACATTCCTCAAAGCGAATAGTAAAACGTGATAACGATATAAAACGTAAGCCTTCATTCAAGGTAACAGGACGATCAGATAAAACGGTACGAAAGAAGAAAACAGCATTGTGTATACGAATAAAGCTCATATTGGAATTTTGTTAGTCCCAGCATGCATGTTTACACCGAAATGATAGTAAAAGTGATCAGGGGCCCGTTGCATAAAAGTTACTATTATGGTAACTTTGCCATCCGAATGGTAACTTCCATAGAATTCTTGATTTTGATTGGCTGTTGAGTATTGTTGCCATGGTAGTTACCATTGGATGGCAAAGTTACCATAATAGTAACTTTTATGCAACGGGCCCCAGTTTATTACCGTCCTAACAGTTCTCTTGTTCTCACTTTGAGATTAAAATAAAAAAGCATTGCATTGACATCGTGAGGGGAAAGTGTCGTTTATGGAAAGAATACTCATATTAATCGATAAGTGAAAGATATACTGATTGATACAAACAAAAGCTTCATGGTCACCAATCAAATGATAATGACTTTTTGGTTAACATTAGAGAAATAACGAATTGTCAAGAATACATATCGCGTATTATGTCTCGTTCAAAGGGATGACTTAGTATTGGTGGAGATGAGAACTGGGCTTTTGACTTTTTACGAGATACCAAGAAACCACTTATGCAATAATACAGAGCATACCATTCTAAGAGGAATTCAAAGTTTATTAGATGAAAATCGATTTTGAAATGGCTAGGACATCCAAAATCAAAGTAAAACAAAACGATCCTAATAAAAGGTGGGTTCCACCTTTTATCAGGATTGCTCTGTTTTTGGATATCTCAGTTCAAAACTAGTTTTCATCAAATAAAAGTTGAAACCCTTTTGGAATTACATACTCTTTCATATTTTCAAAATCATTATGAGGTTTCCTTCCCATTATCTCACCAAAAAATGTTAGAAACATGAAGTTGGGTCTCATCCAAAACAATACGATCCCTTTAAGGAAAATAAACATCCAGTTTGTTTGCTCAACAGAAATGAAAATATCCAATCTACTTGATACAGCATGAATTGCAGCTGAATGTCCCGTATGAGTGTGATGAATGTAACAAGACAAGCACAGCTAGGCTGTCATCATAGGACATTAACGCGAACACACCGGGCAGGTGGTTCTCTCTTCTCCAGGCCTAGACCGCCGACATTCATGATTTCCAAACCAGGCTAAGGACGAGAAGGAAAGTGGGTGATTACTGCCAAGCTCGCACGGGAAATAAAGATAGATAAATTCCCCCAGACAAAGGGGGGAAGCCGGTAATGAAGATACCAGTACTGGCATGTATAATATAACGCCTCTCCTCGCCTTCCTACCGACACCTGCGCGGCTAACGTGTGGCAAGAATTTCAAATGCACCGACAACACAGCTTACGGCTACACTGAGCCGACACAGAGTGAGTGTCGGTACTACGTTATCGCGATCATGGGGGAACACCTCATTATACGTGTGTGTGTGTGTGTGTGGGTGTGTGTGGGTGGGTGAGTAAGTGTGTGTTTGAGCGTTGTGTGTGTGTGTATATATATTGTGTGTTGTAGACATGGTAGGTTTCGATGTAGTTTGGGTAGAGCTGAAAATAAAAGCATTAATGTCAGTGCAATATTTAATGATGATAATGATGATGATGATGGTGATGGTGGTGATGGTGATAATGGTTATATGGCGACATGCCACTATATTAATGATAGATCACGATGGTAATTATTACTAGCATGATTGTGATAATGATGATAGTGAAAAGGTAAACGAATGGCGATAACAAGAGTAAATTAAAGAAGAAAGGGAAACAGAGCTTATCATTAGGAATGAACATGTTTAGATTGACCAGCTAATTCTTGAGGAAAAATATGTTGGACCAAGTTGCCACACTGCCTACTCTCTCTCTCTCTCTCTCTCACGCACACACACACACACACACTCTTTACAAGCACATTCACACGTGCGTGTGAACATAAAACATATATACGTATATATACATATACAACTTATATGTAGTGAAAGAAACTATATATTATGTAGGCCTACATATAAACTATGTTATCATTATATAAATATATCATATATAATTATGTAGGTACATCATATTATTACATAAGTATTTTATACTCAGCATTATGATTATGGATTTGTCCTGATCTTCCATTATTTCATTAAGCTTAATCTGTTCTGTGTATCTGTGTGTGTGGGTGCGTGTGTGTGTGTGTGTGTGCGGGCGTGTGTGTGTGTGTGTGTGTGTGCGCGCGCTTGCGTGTGCGTTGGTCTGCAATTTCGCATGAGCATCGAAATCTCAAGACGACATTTTGTGCTTGCATTAAATCATCCAAATGGTATGTTGTTAATAACTACAACCTCCATCTTTCTAGGAATTAACACGAGTTGACATTATAGGAATGTCCTTGATGCCCGCATGCATAATGATGAAAATCTTTCCTTGTGATGCTTTTTTGTACTCATAATGATTGATAAGCTCATTTGCAGGGTTTTCATATTCTTAAATGTACATATTGTATGTTTTATTCTGCATACAGGAGTTCCGTAAGGTATATGCTCATGTCTTAAATCATGAGATTCAGAGAAGTAATACGATGCCATTTTCCTATTCTTAAATACACATTAAATGTCTTTTAGTAGATTCCATACAGGAGTTCCTGTACGCTTATGTCTTAAATCATGAGATTCACAGATGTAATACGGGGTAATTTTCAGGGGGACAAGCAGAAAGAGAGAAGACAAAATAACAAAAAAACTGATAATAATGAACAAAAGGAAGGAATATAAAAAAGGAACATTACAACAATGAAGAAAGAAATGAGAGTGAATGAGCTGCATGTTACCTCTGTTACTCTCCTCTCTTTATTTCAGCATGGCTAGGGTAAAACTTGATAACGTTAACACCACACAAAAGTGCATTGCCCCCTGTGTTAGCAACTCACATGGCATGAGATCAAACATGCCTGCTGGCTCTCCTTCGTCTAGTTGGCTGTCCGACTCATATTTATTAACCTTTCCGTACACAGTGAAAAGGTTTAGCGCTGGAAGAGAACTCTTCTACCGTCGACTGGATTTAAGCAAAGCAGTTTTCTCTCTCCCATCTCCTCTTCTATCTGAGATCCTCCCCAAAGCGGCGGGGAATGATTAAGCATCGCCCGGCTTGGGAAAGATATCCCAGGCCGTAAATGTTAGCAAACAGGGCGCTGACAATTGCGGGGATTTGTCGTAAATACGAGTGAAATTGCATCTTATTTTTTAGAGGGAAGTGTTTGCGAGGCGCAAATTCATGTGCTACAGCGTTCGTGCGCGAATTAAAGTAATAAGGCGAGAGAGAGGGAGGGAGATAGCTTCCATGGGCTTACCTTAAACAGCTCCCCGCTTCGGTGCCAAGCTAATACCTTCACTCCTCTTTTTTTCAGAAGGAGAAACGGCCTTGGATTGGAGATAGGTATTCCAAACAAGAGTGCAAGTAGAGTTTAGTGAGAGAGTTGGCAAACAAGGAGCGGGCATTACTGTCTTATTTGGCCAATACAAAACGAGTTAAGGCTGAAGCAACCTGAGGTGGGGTGCTATGAGGCGCTGTGTTCGCATGGAGATTAGAACATGATGAGGCGGACAAGGGCTAAGGGTAGACCCTCGTCCATGGAGGGAAATGGCCAAAGTGGGCTTGCCACTTACTCAGCAAACATCACTCTTATGCCTCATGTGTGCACACTGTATGTGTGGGTTTATACTCACACTTTCTCTCTCCCCATCTCTCCATCTCTCACCTTCTATCTATTCTATCTCTCTGTTTATCCGTCTCTGTCTCTGCCCGTCTCTCTCACATTATGTGTCTGCTTTTCTTTTTCTCCAGATGTCTGACTCTCAAAACTTATATTTTTCCCTGATTTGTTCTTTGCTACGATGAAATCTTGAGACTTTGTTGGACAATGATGTTTTTGTACTAGCCTATAAGATATGACAATATAGTCACGCCACACATTTTTCCAAGATAATACATTAGTATTCCTGATAAAATCAGAAGGTAATGCCACAATTCACTCTTCGAAGAATCATAAAAAGCTGCGTGTTATCTGAAATACACCCAGGGTTAGTAGTTATATGATTTACCCTCTTCCTGGACGGGCGCTGAGGTACGAAATCAACGGGCAATGTCTCTAAAGATATGTCAATGATCACTATATTATCCTTACACCCACAAATTGTTTCATTTCATTTTCATTTCATTTATCTTCCCTTTCCAACTCCAAAAAGAAATATACATTTTGTTGTGTATATTGTGTACATACACAATGTGCATCTCCAGAAAGAAAGATATTCTTTTTAAGACTAAAAGTTATTTTCCTGAAAATACCATTTTTGTACTTTACAATAATTCTCTTATGACATTCTCTATGATATATCCCATCATAATCTAGTGTGGGCTACAAGTGCGAAAACTAAACTCAACTGTATTCATTTACTACAAAAGAAAGTCATTCGTATCTTTACCTGCTCGCAATATTTATTTATATTATATATATTAATATCATTAAATCAGCTATTTTCATCAGCTAAAAGATTGAATATATTCAATATCAATAAATTTCAAAATTTGCTTTTTATGTTTAGATATTTGAATAATTTACTCCCAGCTTCTTTTCATGAATTTTTAAAACTGAATAGCACTAGTCATTCTGATCCCACTCATAATTCTCAAAAATTTCATTTAGTAAATCCCAAGTCATTAATAGCTCAAAAATCCATAAGACATAATGGACCAGACTTTTGGAACATTCTTCCAGATTATTGAATCATGAAAAACGCTATATTGTTTTAAGGCAAGATTGAAAATTATGTTACTGTCAGAATACTATCTGCATATGTGAACATCGATTTTGTTTTGATCAGATTTGTACGTGTGAATTAGATTTACATTTACAATAAAGAGTAAATAATTATGCACAATGTTTCTGTGCCTATACCCAGGGCTTGACATTAACGGTGGCCCGGTGGCCCGGTGGCCCGGGGCCACCAAAGTTTTAAAAAAGGGCAAATTTGATGGCCCGCCTCGGGCCACCAATATTTTTCTGAAAAGTATGTCAATAAATTCGTAACTTTTTGCGCCGGAAATGCATAAATGCATGCATAAATTAATAGTATTCATAGGCTCTACTATGACATATCGTCCTTAGCCTTAGGCTTAGGCTAGTTGATTGCTTGACTTACAGTTTAAACTTTGATTTCGCTTTAGAAAGTACACTGCCTTCCTGAAATACCTCAAGTGGCTCAGATGTTCATATTGTCAGTTTTGAAACCTTCAAAAGGACATAAAAGTAACTTTGTCTTTTGTGTTTTGAGAAAAAGAAGTATGTTCTTCTAGCTTCTTGATTATTTGCGTGTAATCTGATGTCTTTATTCATGTTAAGATGTTGCAACCCATGTGCCGGTCAATGAATATTTATACTTAGTCTTCACCATTCAGCAATTAAATTTGTTTGAAGGGTGGATGAAAAGGACTGAATGAGTGCCTGAGAGTGAGTGTTGAGGTTGAGGTTTATTTATGAGTAGACATGTCCAGCTTCCAATTCTTACTATGATAAAACTGAACTAGTTGACTCATTAAAAAAAGGACTTTTAAGGTTTTTTATTGTGTGTTTTTTTTCGAGCCACCAAATTTTCACTCGGGCCACCAAAAATTTGATATTGATGATTTTGGTGGCCCATCGGGCAACCAAAAAAAAAAGTTAATGTGGAGCCCTGCTATACCCATTTTCATTCATCACCATTACCTTCATTTTCATGATCAAATTTTTCTTCTCATCATTACCCGTTCATCATGACCATAATTTAACATATCTTTTTAATATGCATGCATCGGAATATGAAACCTAATGCATTATACACTACATATGTTCAGTTGTTTTTTCTCCATTCTGCTAATGTAGGTAGGTTTCCTGGGCTGCCACGTGTTCAAGCATCTGCTTGTAGTGGTAGTCCTTCTTCTGCATAATTTCTTAGGTAATTATTGACAAATTTGGTAATACAGTATATTTTTGCAATGGAATCAATGTACACATTTATTTACTTTTTCTCCTTTGAATCATATATATTTTAATCTATATATTGATGTTTTCTAAGGTTTCACTGAAAAGAATTCTGATTTATGTATGACATTATGTTGACGAAAATAAATCAAACAAACAAACAAACAATCAGAAATCACGTTCTTAGATTGTGGAAGGAATTATTCTATTTACAAACGTCATTTACGCTATAATACACTGAATACTGAAGCTCACACCCCTCGCAATCAAATCTTCAAAACCTACAAAATTTCTTATTTCACTCATTTCTAAACTCAGATTGTCGTCAATAAATCCCTTTTGAAAAATCCCGTCCTGAAAGCAATCTCAATTCATTCATTGCTTTCTGTAATCATGCTAGGAACTAGGTAATCCCTTCACATTAGTCACTGTTAGTCAACTGTGAGTTTCCTCAAAGCTTCCTACATTGACAGTTTTAGGTTAAAAGCCGTAGTCACTGCTAGACAACATTATTTTTTCCATGACTTCTAAAGGAACTGCGTCAAGTGCTCAAGAGTTATACTACATTTTGTGGCAGGAATGGTTACAATTTTTTTTATAATATTCTCTTAAATGTCAATTATTATACTATTCTGTGTAAACACCATAAATAATTGTACAGGCCCCATCTACAGAAAACTATTAATAACATTAGAGCCACGACATTGTCATTGCTAGGTTTTGAAAGCCTTCTATCATGTGTGTTTTTCGAATTCCCCTGAAATTTTCACTTAATTTTTTGCACTCACGGAACTCCCATTTAGGTTTGGAGAAATTTCCTCCTGCGAACGTAAGCACTATTAATCATGAATTTAACTAAACATTCAACATTATCCCTGCATTATCTACATGAGGTGCATATTAACAATTATTTTCATAACACTATATTGGAAATTTATAGGTGCGCTTTGCACAGATTGCATGTGTGGATCGGTGAGAATTGGATGCACGAGTTTAACTTTGGAACTGTTTAAATCCACGAGAGCAGCGAATGGGTTTTAGACTGTTTCCAATATTAAACGAATGCATCCCATTCTCACTGATCTAGGAAATAGGTCTGTGCATCATTTGTTTTATAAAATGGGCCCGGAAATTCATAAAATTCATCCGTTTTCCCCCACCATAGATGCTTCCGGTACACCTACAAATACGATGCAAGGCTTGACCCATGCGTTCGGATTTTACTGGACGCATGACTCAGTGTGGATCAGTAAAAATCAATGCATGATAATTGACCATTCAGATTGCAAAGAATCTAGAGCCCATTTTATAATGCCGTTAGAAAGAATCATGTTGCTGCGCCGAAGTTCAAACATGTTGAATTGTTCGTATTGTGCATTTATCTATCTCTGTCTGTTGGCTCTATCTTTATCCGTGTCTGTAGGATTTGTTCATTTGTTGTTCCTTCTCTTTAACTCCCCCCCCCCCAAAAAAAAAAAAAATCAATTATTATTTGGGTAAATCATGTCTGTTAGAACAATCTATTAAAATTAGAAACTTCTGTTCAGTTATGTATACCTTTTTGTAACACATTGCTTTGCCGGTACAATTTGTCCGCAGCTTTCGTTTAGAATACTGGAGTTTTGTTAAAGTCTGTGGTATGTAGTTTGGTATCTGAAAGTAACTTTCTCTAGAGAAACGAATTTCAACGATTCATTTTCCTGAAGTACACAAAATTGAACAGGCGCCTTCTTCAAACAAGCTCTTCATAAGTGAAGGAACATACGCGTGTTTCTTTGAGTACTAGTGTATTTAATGGGATTTTAGAATTTTCTTCGGATGACAAGAAAAGAGCCTTCTAGCTAGTCCGGATGACTTTCGTAGACAGAAAAACGCTCCTGGCTCTAAAAATAACATAATGTGACTCGGTTGGCATGCTCTCTCTCTCTCTCTCTCTCTCTATATATATATATATATATATATACTCTCTTTATCCATCCATCTATCTATCTATCTCAGTTCTCTTCTTCCTCCTCTCTCTCTCTCTCTACATGTATGTACAGATACAGTGTATATCATATATATATATATATATATATATATATATATATATGTATATATATATGTATATATATATATATATATATATGTATATATATATACATATATATGTATATATATATATATATATATATATATATATATATAATATATATACAGGGCGTATCAAAAAACACGTTACACTTTTGAAAAAATTGGCTGAATTTTCCATCTTCTTTCAATTTGGCGCAAGTCATTTTTCACACTCTGGACAAAGAGCGTCAGTGCTCAGCCAAGCGTGAACAAAAATTTGTTTTTTTGATTGCACTTGATAGATGAGACTATCGGGCATCCATAAATATGAAAAAATCTTCCAAATATATTGAAATATAATTTAGACAATTTTTTCAAAAGTGTAATTTTTTTTGATACGCCCGGTATATGTATATATATATATATATATATATATATATATATATATCATGTGTGTGTGTATGTATGTATGTATATGTGTGTATGTGTGTGTGTGCTGTGTGTGTGTCTGTATGTGTGTGTCTTTGTGTGTGGGCATTTTGCGAGAATATTATGTGTGTTAAAAAAGAAAAGAAAACGGATTTCGTTTCTTTGGTCAAAAAAAGAGTCATAATGTAAAGTTGACATTATTTTGTACAATGTTTGTGTATAATGCATTTTGTCTTTATATAATGTTTTGTTTTTGTGAATGTGAATGTGAACATTGTGGTATTAAATGGAATTGGAATAAAGAATTTAAAAAAAAAGTCTGTCTCTTTGGTACGATCCCAATAATACCAAATTGAGTGCTTTTCGTATTGTTTGAACGGAAGTGGATAAACACTATTGGGAAAAATGTAAGTGTGTGTGTGTGTGTGTTTGTCTGTGTCTCTGTGTCTCTGTGTGTGCGCCTGTGTATGTGTGTTGAACGACAAATGCATAGAAATCTCTGAATCAATTGCAGCGTCAAGGCGCAATATTAACTATGACCATTAACAAAGATGATAATGGTGAGAAACTTCAACTGTTCAAAGAAATTATAACTACGTTGGAAGCACATCATATTCATGGCAAAAACTATTTTGATGCAGATTTCATCCACTGGTGGCATCTCGTTGAAATAAAAGTTACACAACAAGAGATGTACAAGCCTTGGAAGATGCAATGAATGAATTGCCTGTTATTTCTATCACTCCATTGTGTACATATTGGTCAATGGAGAACAATTAATATTATATAGGATAATGATTTACATTTTGTATATGATCGTTGACCAAACATCTTTCAGCATCTTCCAAAAAACCTCAAATCATTCGAAGTGGTTTTGTCTTGAAGCTTTACGTCCTAAGAGAAAAAAATATGGCGGACCCGTATATTCATGACTTATTGCGTGCCTGCTTACGTATGAGGAAGACAGGCTGCCCTGAGCACTGTACGCATTGATGGATTAGCCTGTATCTCTGACTGTGTGCTAGAATGTTCCCAATCGTGGCGTACAAACTCGCAAGTGCTCCATTGTTACCGGCATGCATGACAGACCGGTAACATCGAGTCCCCCACCCCCATCCCTCCAAGAATAGGGGGGGGGGGAGAAAGAGAGGGTACGGTCCTTTAATTAGGTCCTGCATTGGATAAAACGGTCACTGAAGACGCAGGATCTTAGCGTTTAGTGAAATCAATGCCATCTAATATAACCACTGGCCAGGAATGCATTCTATTCCATTTTAACAGAAGGAGGTGGGCTAGGGGGGGGGGGGGTTGGGGTAGAGGTTGGTAAGGTATTGGCGCGTGCATGCATCGGTAAATGAAATTAAGCTAAGCCTGTCACCGAGATTTACGGGTTAGATTGCTTGCTTGGAGTAATCAGAGTGTTTTGAAGGGGTGCATTCGATTCCCCTGCTCGTGACACATTTCTACAGCTCTGGGGGCTGTATGATGACAAAGCCGGTAGGTGGAGATCCTCTTGGTGCCTGTCTTTCACAACTCTGCTTTTTTTTTTCATGTCTTCTTCTTCTCCTCTTGTATGGATTCATTAACCTGCCTTCTGTGCAAGTACCGTTAGATGATGGCATTTAGGTCCTTTAAACCGACACCTGAATCGAATGATCGTGGCCTGATAAGGCATTCTCAAATTCATGCATTGATAAAGATGGTCGTTCCTACCTTATTCCGTAACTCCACACTCAAACTAACATCTGTTTTGTTTATACCATTCAAATTTAGTTTTGCCTTTCCTTAATTTGTGTCATTAGTAAATAGCTTAGAATGGAAGTTTTACGAATACAATAAATGCGAAAGGCATTCATGAGACTATGCTTTATGATAGAAAGAGAATGGCAACAATTAAACGAAGTACTTGTATAGTACTTACGCACTTGCATATGTGTGTGTGTGTGTGTGTGTGTGTGCGCGCATGCGCGCGCGCGGAGGTCTAATTTTCAATTCTCATGAAAATAAGGAAGATATAACATTGATTTTTTAAATTGTACATTTTTTCAGAAAACATTTCTTGACCAGTCCTTATGAATATTCAAATGAGCAAGTCGATGATGTCATGGCTCATGCTCTCACAATTTCTTATGCATTTCATAAGAAATGACAAAAATCTCATATTTTAGCTATATAGATATAAAACTTGCCTTGAAACCACCCAAAATAAAAAAGAACAAATTTTAACTCTGATATTGGTATGGGAGCATGCTCTTACTTGTATCAGCTAAAAATAGATTTTTCCCCCGAATTTCATATATCACAATCCTGAAAAATCGTCAGGGTATGACATATCAACTCACTCACTTGAATGTTTCTAAGGACTGGTCAAGTTAATGTTTTCAAAAAAAGAATAATGTGAAATTTAAAAAGATTAATGTCATATCTATATTTCTCATCTGATTTTTGTTATTTTTGTATCATTCTGTAGGGAATATTCTCCTCTTTCCATTAAAGTTTATGTATATTGGGGGTGTATTTCCTCTTAATGCATAAGGTATTCGAACTCCCACGCACCCCTGTGTTATAGTCCACATTCCTCCCACCCCCTCCCCCGCTTTCCAAGCCATAGTGGGATACCTACACTTCTCAGGGGTTTCTACGTCATGAAAGGTCGCACTCGTAATAAATGCTTATGTGGCGAGCAAGATATGGTGATAGGTGATTATGCACGAGTTTGAATCCACGGGACTGGTTTCCACGGACCATTCCAAGTTCTCATCACCTCACACTACAGTCAAGAAGCACAGGGATAAAAGTTAAGCTACATGTATGCCATATTATTGTATGCTTTCATGTCATAGCGTTAGAATGTCATTCTCACGATAACTCAGAGTTTTATTCTTCCCTCATATACTGCTCAATTGATAAGTTCAATAAGGATCTCATAAAAATAATTATGGTTGGAGAACAAATTTCTTTTAACAAATTACAAGGATATTAAATAGTCACTTGCAGAAAAGGTATGTATAATGCAAACCAGTAATCCATTGATGAAAGAATAACAGTATAACTGTCATGTCGATGTAAAATTTAGATGGTTTACAAATATATTGACTCATTTCAATCTGATATTCTTCTCCGATAGAGAGACTGAAAACAAGAAGATTCATCATTGTCATGTACGTCAAGCAACTGGCAAATAACTGACCCAGGACTAGATAATGGGTACTCACTCCTAAGCAGATTGAATGTATAGCCAGAAAACTGTGGTTAAACGTTCAAACGTATCATTTATTTATTGATAAACAAAATTGTGGAAGTCATGGGTTCTGTACAAGCAATTCCTATACGTATACACTTTTTGTATTCTTTATTCGATTTTCGTTCAATAACATCAAAACCATATTCGCGAAAAAAAAACCGTCACAAAAAGACATGATAGCAGTGATAGTACTCCACATACAAATGGTGTTTTATGCTATGAATGTGTACATGCAAAGAAATAAATTATACAGATTCATAGGCAAAATAGTTATGCAAAGACGAGCAACTAAGACGTATACATAAAACTCTTACAATACACCAACTAGACCAAGCTCTCTGATCCTGTGGTTGATGCATAATGTGCATACATATACAAAAGAAAACATTTCACAAGGGCATGCAGTAACCTAAAAACTACGTATTACACGTTTCAATTGATCACATAGATGAAATCCGTATTAAAAAAATCACCTTATCCATTTCATTAGAAAAAAAAACCATATATATGTATACATATATATATCTGATATTATAAATTATATGGAATAAAAAAAGCTTGTTCGCTATTTTCTCCTTAACTAAATATGCCTCTCTCTCTCTCTCCCTCTCTCTCAGATAACCAACACATCCAGCCATCCCCATATACACAAATCCACTCTACACAAATCGCACACACACACACATACACCCGATTACACGCGACGTACAATGGCAATTACGTTTCCATTCATAACTTTGAATTACACTCGCCTCATTAGAAAATTGAAAATCATCGTCATTGTAACTATTTGTCCGAAAAAGACGGCCATCAGACATATAAAACTGCTAAAGATTGTAAGCAAGAGATCCATATTAAACTATCTAATCATATGTCTTTCCTCATCAACCTTGAGAAGAATATGTTTCAAAAGTACCTAAAATCTACATAATTTTCGTACGTTCTTGTATTTGCAAATGCTGTCCGAGGTTGCTTGGTTTTGTTTATGTCGTTTTTCCTCCATGAAATTGAAAACCATGTTTTGTATCCGTCTCCTCGAGGGTAAATTATTTTCTGCTCTTGACTGAAAAATTACGTATTTACCGAAATTATCAAAGCCTCCACACACTGAGGACCTACGTAGTGTAAATACATAATGACGAGTGTTAAATGTAACAGTAATATACCCTGATCATCACTTTGTGGGCAATAGTAATCTAAATATGCGCCATATATCTTATTACATTATTTTGTCATTTTGCTGCACGTTCATGTATTAGGTCTTAACAATGGCTTGTAATAATTGCAGCAAAAGAAACAATTACAGTATGATTTCAGTTAAATTATTCATTACTAATAATGTTGTCGTTATTTTGGTAGTAGTTTTCGTCATAATCAAGAATGTTGAATATTGAGAAAGTGGTATAGCTGTAAGTCTGCGTTCACGAACGAGGACAGGGCCATGAATCTATACAAATTCAAAGATTAGAGCGTAGAGGAGGAAACATGGAAAGTGGTTTGTAAGGATGTTATTTTATTTTAATTTGAACCCAAAGCTATTACCACCACGACAACAATAACAAAATGGAGTGCAGACAATCCGGCTGTAATAGCGAATAAGTGTGCGGTCAAGTTTATATTTGGAGAGTATGGCAGGTGTAAATCATAATGAAATTGTAAATGGTTGAATATGATGACCACAGAATAGCATGGAAAGTGGAACCCGCAATTATTTTTTTTCACGAATGAGTAATAAGGAAACAAGTTTAAACATGCTAAACATTTGAAGCACGGCTGAAGATCGTATAGAGTGCGCACCAGCCAATTGATGCCTAAGTTCCATTGCAAAGCGAAGTGGCGCCCAACGCATAGTGGGACGTATACAAGGTGGATTTCCAATCAAAAGCAAATATAGTACACTTGGCTTGTTTGACATCAGAGTTTTGTCCTATTATAAAGCCTGGGACACTTATTTCTCTTTGGTTTCCTTCGTTCATACCCCCCCCCCCCTCTTTCTCTCTCTTTCCCGACTACCCTCCATTAAGTTCTATCCTGACAAATGGGGGAAACGGACCTAGTACAAGAATTGAGTGCCAAGACACATTTGCGCTAAGCACAAAAAGGAAATAGTATTGGTTAGAGAATGGTTCGTTGTCCGGACTAACACGTAAGGGACATCGGGCATCCACACTTAGATATTGAGAATTGAAAATGAGATTTAGTAGCAAGGACATTCAAAAGCATCTAAGAACGAAAAAAAAATGACGATTGGAATACAGAGAAAACTACAAATACACCAGAACCATATCTCCAAGTAAACATACAGTTGTATCGAAAGTTATTACAAAAAAAGAGTCAACAAACCTTCCCAATTTATTGCAAGAACCTAGTGGACAGACATCTGAAGAGAGATATTTTGTAGGAGGGACAACATAAGGAACAATGTAGCAAAAGTCATTTCACATTATTTAGAAACTACAACGAGACATTGTTCGTTAATGTTACATACCCATCACTAACTGTCTTGGATAGCTGGTGGATTCAGAGTAACTATACTCAGATTGTTGTTTTTTTTCCTTCTCTAATGCTCGGTTGAGAGATGGAGATAGACTTACAAACAGACAGACAGACAGAATAGAGAGGGAAGGAGGGAAGAAGAAGAAGAAGAAGAAGAAGGCATGCAACTTAATAGAAACACAGTCGTATCAATGGCAAATTTAATGATTAAAAATGGATGCAAATTTAATACAAGCACGCGGACATGATAATGCGTGTATACTTCAAAATACACACGTGAGCCCGGGAGGGTCATCACATTCAACACATACTGCCAGTCAACTAAAAGTTTTTCGTACTGCAAAGAAGAAGAGGTCCGATTTAAAAGTTAGAATAACGAAGTGTTATGTTTCGTTTTGATTTTTCATACAGCACACACTCCCAACTGATAAACTTTCAGCTAAGCAGCAACGATGAATGTATGTACTCCGTTCGGCATGTTCGGACCGTAAGATTATAGAAAAGTAAAAAAAAAAAAAAACCTGGGTTTTTACGACATGTACGAGGAATCAGAAGGAGGAAAGATGTACAAGATTTACAAACAAATATATACGTGATTGAAGATGTTCTTATCGTCACCGTTCTAGTTGTACGCACGCAAGAGGCAGTAGTGCAACACTACATAATTACTATAATCAGTGTAATGTTCATTTGTGTTCACTTTCATGTACATTATTGGTATTTTTAATCTGAATATATAAAGGAAGAACAAATAATGCACATCTGCTTTAAAAAAAAATCGAATCGTTTGTACTTTTGCATTTATACCCTCGCATCCGACACAAGGTGATCTCATAGAAAGCTAAAGTTATGATTTTGCTTTGCAGGACTTTGGCGGAAAAAAAAACTCTTGTGAAACACTATAACACAACGCATCAGCATAGATAAGGCCAAATGCCAGCAGAGCTGCGTATGGAGTTATTCTTGATACCAAGGAGTTACATAAAAATGATACACGGGGAGGGAAAAGGGATGAGATGATGAATGGAGATGGGATGTAGGTGCACTTTCCCAAATAGGCGTCCTTGAAACGACTATTTGTTATCCCCTTTGTGGACTCGTCTTGGCCACGTCTTGGCCACAATAGACATCAACCGGAGATACTTCATAGTGAAAAAAAAAAGATATACATGATAAACTCAATTTTAAAATAACACTGACGTATCAATACGATAGTTACGGGAAAGAACAGTTGGTCATACCGATTTTCAATGTAGAAGTGTAAGATGACGAGGAACAAAGGAATGAAGAAACAGAGGGAGCATCAAAAGGAGTTTGAATTTTTATAGTCTTTTTTAGTCTCCATTAACGTTAATCACAGGAGATATTTCGTTCTAATTGAAATCACTTCATTTCTGTAATATTTTCAAAGAAGGAAACTATGTGTTTCCTTTCATTTTTTTTTTTAAATCATCTACTGAGTCATCCCCTCCACCTCAATCCCCACACCATTATCATCACCCCTGGCATTCTTACCAATTCCATCCCCTGAATCATCACTGACAGTCTTCATCTTCATCTTCATCATTGCTTAAACCTTTCCTTGTTTTATCTCCATTCTAAAAGTTTAATCCAAATCATATTCTCAACCTCTATAAAGATAACGTTTCTCAAGCCAAATATTCCTCAACAACAACAACATCTTCCATTATTGTGTGATGTGAAATATGTGTATATACATTGACGAAGAAAGAATGTATCATTAGCACTGTGGTTTTTGATCAAAGAACAGAAATACTATATTGGGCAAATCCGTGCCGTAGCAAAATGTTATTCAAGAAGCGGGTAGGTGGATCACTTGATGACGCCTTTTCCTGACCGTATCCAAAGATATGAAAGAGATATTTCTCTTGTACGTAAAGAGCCAAGCCAGCATAACCTCTAGGGATTAAGATGAAGGCATCTTCCGCGAACAAAAATGTCTCCAGGGTTATTTCGGACTCATTCCCTGGTTTAGGAAGATGACACATGGTATCTGTTCTTCTCCAGAATATTGTTTCTCTGAGATGGAAACCAGAGAGGCAGGGATGGAGAATGACGCAGAAGCCATGCACGCATATTATATCTCGTCTAGGTTACCAAAATGACTCTGTTGTATCTTTTAAAATGTTATTTAAAGGCAATGTTTAGCTGCTTTTCAGTGCAATTATGACTGAAGCCTATTTTAACATTAAAATGATGACAGTTAATAGCCTTTTGGTGGTAACTTTGATTGCGTAATAAATCCACAAGATATTTATTACTTGAAATATACAGCAGGTGAATTTTGATAGTGGAAAATGGATATAAAATGTAGGAGTGGCGACAGTTGGTAGGGAAGCATTTTACAAGCAAAGCTATGTGACACAAGCTATGTGATATTCGACACAGCACATTACACGGCCATAGAATATATAAAGAAAACATCTAAAGTCTCTCGTATCC
The DNA here is from genome assembly GCF_040938485.1 of Diadema antillarum. NCBI lineage: Eukaryota > Metazoa > Echinodermata > Echinoidea > Diadematoida > Diadematidae > Diadema > Diadema antillarum. The sequence continues at coordinate 376,839 of NW_027271891.1, forward strand.
ATGGCCCCCTTAGAATTTTCCTTTTTGTCTCCTACTTGTACATCAGGAAACCCGTCACTCCACGGGGTCTAATTTTCCCTCCATCTCATTTCACAAAAGCAAAGAGATGAGCGTTGCCCATCGTGTTTTTGGCTACCGTTGTCTCCAAATTGATCCTCTAAGTTGGACCCTGTTCAAGTTTTAAACTTTATTCACATCAAATGGGAGTTTTGCTGACATTGTCGTACCGAAACTATTAAGACAGCAATAAAGGATTATTGGAATGATTAAATACATAACTTCTGATAAATACAATGGACATTGTGACTACTAATGTGTGAGCGGACGCTGAAAGTGCGAAAGGATACCCAACAATATATCATTGAAAATGTTTAAACAATAGAACAATGAATTACAAAAGGTGAATATAATCTGATGACTGAATTTGACAGATTAGAGAATGGTCAATTGACACAGGTATCAAAGAGCGCGAAATTGAGCGTTTTACGTTGCATTTCTCAACAGAGACCGTCATGATTCTTACCCTGAGATTCAAAAGTTTGTATGTAATGCATGCATCGAAATCTCCGTAAATGTGCACATGATTCCTAATGTGATCAATACTTCTTACCGTCTTATCAACCTTTAAAACTGTGTGTAGGGGTGTTATTAGAACAACAGGAACGTAATGCATTTCTCATGGTGCTTATTGGAGTGCGTATCGTTGGGCATTATATTTGGGATGTGAAGAAGGTTATGACTCAGCCTCATCACCGATCAGCGACGCCGAAAGTATAGGGTGCGAGGCCCGAGAGAGGAGCCGTCCATGCCCCCGGGGTACCAGCCCATCACCCGCCCGCTAAAATTTGTATGTACCACACTTCACATCAACTGCAGAAGGCTGTTACAACGGAGTCATGCACATCTACACATATATATCTAAGTCCAACGTTACTTAGTGCTATATGGAGAAGGTCTGTTTTCTATTACCGAGTTATGCCTAGCATTACTTACATTTAACATCAAATGTTTAATTCCTTATTCCCAATGGAATCCCACTTTGCTCAACGTAAAGAGAATAAACACAATGTAATAAAATGGACCCTTCTCACATAATTGATATCATATGTCATTTTTTAGCGTGCTTTGCCATTATTTTGGTATTAAACTAGACAAAAACATGCAGAAATAACGCTTACAATCAGATTAAAAACAATCAGTTATTGAGCTCCTTAAGCCTATTCCTGAGAATCTTTCTAAACATTTTTATCTCACACTTCTTTCACTGTTGAAAATAATATGTATGAGAGTGAGTATGTTTCTGTGTTTTCACTTCGTGTTTCTCTTAGTCTATTCTCTCTCTCATGGGATCTATTTCATACGAGGTTATTAGTTTCTCAGCAGTTTCTCCCACTTAAGTTTGTAAGATTTAGTTAGTTATTCGTGTATATAACGCCATTAAACCTTAACATTGTATCTATTAGGTTATGCACTTTTTTCTTTCATTACTATTATTACCATTTACATTTAAAACTTTAATTAACTGTATATATATATATATATATATATATAAAGGAATAACGATTTCAAATCTACGCACCACCTTCTCCTCCCTTTCTCATATAAATAATCTTTATCGGAGAACATTGTAATCTAAAATTCGAATACGTATACTGTTTATACACAGGCAGATATGAATAACAATAATGATGATAATGATAATAGTCGTTGTAAAAATAAGTAATAATCATAATGATAACATGAAAACTGAATATAGCTCTTATGACCAAAATATTTCTAAGCGTTTAACAATCAACAAGAAAAACAATATTTGTCAATGCCAGACAAAGCAAAAATCTTTAACTAGTATCCAACCAATATTACTGTGTCTTGCGCAACTAAGATTGCTCGGATTACAGATGAACACCTTCAAAGCAATGAAGACTGGGAGTGTGTACGTTCTACTTCTCACCCGTTACGTTTAAGCAAACAGAATACAGGTGAAAAAAATGAAATGATTAACCCATAATCATGTGTCCAGCGAGAGATGCCAAGGCAGTTAGCACTTTGTCAAATCATCTTGTCAAAATGTCTAAATACCATTTGTATGAAACAAGAAAATAATCGTAATTGGGTAACAACAAACATATTGATAATCATACATATAGAAAACATGCTATCAAACTTAGTGCTTGTCTTTCACTCAGCAGGTTGTTTCAGGATGACTTAGTGACTAAGACAACAATGTTGGGCACTCTATTAGTTACGTTCTTTGTTTGTTTGCTTGTTAGATGTCAGAAGTTGTAAATGTGTTTTAAGTTATGCTTAAACAGGTTTGTTATGTCTCGTTATTATTTGATTTCAAGAGAAAAAAAACAGTGACTTTTCTCATATACATGAATCATTCAAGTTCAAGAGTAATATGGTTTAAAGATAGGATACCTTAAGTTGGATCCGAGGTGAGCTTGAAGGAGCTACGACTTTGTGCCTCTAAATGTCAATCCGTGTCCCACCGTGCGCTTTTGTTTATTCATAAGATCCCGCAAAAGGCCTTCAAGCGCGCGCCATTGTTTCCGCGGGGGAGTGCGTAAGAGCGTTGGGAGAGCTCGGCATAATTACCGGTTTCGACAGTCGCATTTTGTGTGTTTTTATTACTGGCAGCTAGATAAGAAAGGGGACATCTTTCGAATTTCATCTTTTAATTTGCGGGCAATATTCAGGGATTTGGGTGCTAGACGAATTTTGCAATCAATTGCGTATTAATTTTTCATTGAATTCCCTGGATCATTGGCTAGGTTAGAATTTGATTTTTCTCGAAGAAAGTCGGTTTATTTTCATTTCTTCCCTTTCCCCCGGCTCCCCTACGCTCATGGCTCCAACAAGACTACGGCTAATGCGTGCGCAGAGGAAAGATAATATTTCCTTTCCTTGCTAGCGCACATTTAATAACATATATTTACAGCAAATGGGTATCATAAACATACTGGAGGAGAATTGGGAGTTAAAACATACAGAGCTATATTATGTTTCAGAAAACACTCGAGGCAAACGTTACGTACGTTTTATCTGGTGATTCATGGCATATAACAGAGGTTCATCTGCGATAATGATGATTATGGAATCCATTCTTGTAATCATAATTATTATGTGGATAAAGAAAAAAGAAAATAGCTAGATTTTTGCTTGCGTTGCTCTCCTCGAAAGCAGGAGATGTACTTTGGCATAGAAAGGGCACTCACTGTGGCATAGTGGATAAGACTCTCGACTTTCATTCGGAGGTCCCGAGTTCGAATCCTGTCAAGAGCCTACGTCCTTGGACAAGATATTTAACCCACATGATATGTCTCTCTCGACCCCGGTACTTAGCAAAACTAGGGTAATGATTATGTCAGGGCCCTCTGGTATAGGGCAGTGGTAATATCTAAGAGGCTACCCTGGGTAAAGAAACAATGTTGTTATTGTTATCATCGTTATTATTATTATTATTAGCTATCATCAAGACATCTTTCATATCATGACATCATACTATGTATCGGAATTCTAATCAATACAATAAACATAAACAGAGATTTCGCCAGAGTAAAGTAAATGAAACCCGCTTTCCTGAGCTCGTTTTTAGTTGCGGGGGGGGGGGGGGGGCGAGCAATCTATCTTTACTCAGCACACCTTTTTGAAATGATTTTTCATTTATCTGATTTTTGTTAACAGATTACAACTAGGCAAGAACATTCAAATGAAAGTTTCTTTTTCAGGAGGTGGAAATGATGTTCTGTGCATCTCTATGACACTGGACCAAAAATTAATCATTGTTTGTTTAATTTTATGCCGTTCTTAATTTGAATTTCGTTTGATGTCAGTTTCACATTTACAATGAAAAAAGAACAAACACGAATATATACGAAACTAGGCAGCTACATTCTTTCCACTTGTGCTGCTCAATCACATTTTTTTTAATGCAGAGAAATAGTTTGTGCAAATTTATACCTCTACGAAAAAAATTGATACAAAATACATAAAGTCTTACAATTTAATTGATTAAAAATCCGCCTTGATCGACTTGATCAAACTTAATCTGCTTAATTGCACAAAATACATAAATAAATGGACAACATTTCATAGAAGCCCGCTAGTAGACTAGAATGTCATAAACCATAATTCACTTAAAGGAACGAAATTCATAACTTGTTATTCGCAATATAATGTATAAAACAGCAAAAGAAAGCACGACTAAATACACGCAGACATATATACACACACACTCGACAAAAGACACACACACGTACGCATGCGCACTCAATTACACTCTTACGTATCACGGTTACCTGTTTCCTAGAATTAAACTAAAAAAGGACGTGCAATGTGTTAAAAAAAAGAAAAACAAAGTATCCAATTTAGACAATCGAACTGAACACATCTCTTTACCATACACGGAGAATAGAACGTGTACGAATTGACCAGTATCTACAAATCTTCATGTTCACGTTTTGTTTTTATTTTTGTTTTGTGGGGGTTTTTGAGGGGGGTTGCAAATTTCAACTTCAATTTCAATTTCAATTTTATTTTCGTATTTCTCGATGGAAAATACATAAAATATAACAAAATATAATAATACAGAATGTCCAGCTTGGATATATACAAAAAGAAATACAACATAGTACAAAAGCGGTCGATGTGTCATTTTCAATCAAAGTAAAAGAATGCTAAAGAGAAATACGATGGACCTACTAAAAAGCGAAGCTTGTTGAGTGTAGGTCCCAACAAAAGCCTAGTGTGGAGAACAGGATGAGGAGCATGGGTACAACAAATGGGACCCATGCTTGGCTGCTTTAAAGCAATTTTCTTTTTATCCTCTATGAAATCCAAAAACGAATCTCTTTATTCCTTCTGTATCTGCCTTGAAAGCCCAAGAAAATATTCCTGCAGTCCATATCATCTAACTCAACTAAACCATAATGCCAAAGAAATAGCTGCACCGGCTTGACTCGGATACATTGTAAGAATAAATGTGAATAAATTTCAATAATAAGGTTATCATTTACAAAACCAAACTTTAAAAGCTGTTTCCTAGTGTGTTTCATCCCATGTAATTACTTAAACTGAAAATAACTGTGTTTACCATGTAATGTCGCATTCTTTGGTCTAATAAATATTATTTTGATTTCTTGATCAGTAAAATCTAAACTCCCATTACCATTTTTTATTTGAAAACTTGAAAATTCTTGCAAATCTTTAGCAAAGTAGGCCTACTCATAATTATCTTTGACTTGACAATTTAAAATATTTATATCTTATAGCGTGCCCACACATACACTCATACACACATACACACACACACATACACACAATCATGACATAAAAAGTGTAAATTTCATTGATTTGAAAACGATTACTTGCACAGTGATTTTATTGGGGATTTCAATAAACCAAAGCAATGGCAATTTGGAAATGACCACATTGCACATATTTTTTTTTTCTTATCTCTGCTTTTGTTTTGTTTTGTTTTGTTTTGTTTTGGGGGTTTTTGGGGGGGTTGTGTTTGTTTTGTTTGATTTGTTTGTTCTCTTGCAGTGCTTTTTTGCTGTTTGTGGGCGTGCGTGTGCGTGTGTGTAGTGTTTGCGCTGGAATAGACGAAAAAGAAACGTGAACACCTCATCATCAATCATTAGAATTATATACTTCTTATATTTGTCACGCAGTCAAAAGTAAAAACCATATTATATAGGTGATAAGGAAACAACAGCTGGAAATCAAAAGGAAAAAGAAAAAATGACGTGCAAGAACTACATTCGTGTGTGAGAATTTGTGTATGAGTTTGTGTGTCTATTCATCTTGCGTGAGTCTTGCTGATACTTTGAAAAATGGGGCCTACACAAACATATTGATATAACACCATTTCAATATTTTGCTTTTTCATTTGGACCCACGGAAGATGATACATTTCCCATATCAGCGAAGATGTCAAAGCTGTGGGCACCTCTAAGTCCAGATTAATTTGAAGAAAGTGGCCCAAGTCAAAGACTAGACGTGTTATAATGAGGAGGAGGCGCTGCTTTTCCAATTGAACTTTTCCAGAATACCTTTGCTGTCAAACATGGCAGATATCCGCTGCTGAAATTAGGCCTGAGCTCCAAAACTGTCCCCCTTGACGAGGATTTCACCGACATTGACAGAGAGAGAGAGAGGGCCTCTCCAACTCTCCCCGGTGGATTCTATTGATCGTAGATGACAGGCCCAAGGAAAGTAGGGAGGGAGGACAAGAGAATGAAACAGAAAAAGAATAAATTGACAGATATTAAGAGGAGAAGGACGCCATATTTGAAGGGGAAACTCGAAGACGTGAAGAACAGAGAACAGTGCAGGCCTCTTCTCACGTCAATTACATGCAATCGTGTTTGACAGTGCAATGTTGCTTCAGCATTATCAGTTGTTCAGCTCTTCTCCCCTTACAGACACAGACTAAAGTAAAGGGGGCATTAGGGTAAGACTGGTGTCATTTATTGTTTCAAACCAAGGAAGCATGACCATACATACAGGATATGCGTATATAGGCCCTACACGTATTTATTAGTGCACCAATATGTTACCCAAAGATGCAGCGCTCTGTACGACACCATAATGTTATTAAAAACATAGAACAGAATAATTGGAACCTCGAAGTCTGTTAAGAAAGAGTGACTAGAATTGTGTAATTGAACATGACAAGACATCTAGAAAAATTGGAAATATTCTAACACACCCCGATCGAACGATGTGTCACCAAAATGTAATAAGGCGCCATCCAAAATGTCAAATTCACCCTAGAATTTTCTTTCATTCTTCCTCCTTCACTCTTTTTTTAATAGCTGGATGAAAATTCCATTTTTTTTTCCTCCGGAAGGGTATTGACTGTTTTTTTAAACAACATCCATTATATAATGAATTATTATCATCGTCTTTTTCTGTATACAGTGTGCGCAGATTACTCTGTGCGGGATGTTCGGGGGGGGGGGGGAAGTGGAGGGGAGGACAACGAATCTCGAATTGAAGATGCAATGGAACGACGATAACGTACCAAAGCATTTTGTGTGTGTGTGTGCATGTGCGTGTGTATGTAAGGATGAGTGTGTGTGTGTGTGTGTGTGTGTGTGTGTTTGAAGGATCGTGTGTCCTTGTTTATGTCATGTAATATGTCAGTCAGTGTAAAGAGTGCATTTGTCGATGTGCACGAAGAAAGCGGCTCACCTTTCGTTACCATCTTTCTTTCCTTTGTATGACACAATAACTATGTCACCCATGAATATTTTTGGTTAATGTTCCATTTTCGACGTCATTTGAATACGAAAGTAAGCAGAATGAAAATCGAAATGATAAAATGATTGTTAGTGAGCCATTCCCATGCAGGAAAAGAAAACATTCGGAACTATTTCAGAATCTTTCCATAAAATGCAGGGGCTTTAAAGGGCTCGAGACAAAAATAGCTTCAGCATTTACCTAGAGACTAACGTACACTTCATCAGTGTAGTCACTTGGAGAAATGGCCTCACTGCACCTTGAAACGACGTTTCCTGTCAAGAAAACGCCAAAATATACAAGTCATAGGATAAAGGTAATATTAAATCCTGTGATGTATACCGTGTTTTCCTTGGGATGTCGGGAGAAGTGATAATCATTCCGAGAAAGTGACGCTTCTATCAGAACTGTTTTCTTTTTTTTGTCGGTATAAGATTTCAGCTCGAATTGTCAACATGCTATAAATCAATCAATCATAACGTTACTGTGCTAATGTTTTTGGTATTCGTGTTTTTGAACTCTGAATTCCAGATAATATTGAAACACTTTGTTTACATAGCATCTTTCTCGCTGGCAGAATTAGATTATATAAACAAAAAAAAATCATTTCAATTATTCTAATCACGGGAAATGTTCCTTTTTGAAATTCTCATATGCGAAGTGAATAAGTAATTATGAGACTGTCGTAGTTCCATCCTCACTTTCCCTCATCTTCATTTGACATTAAATCTCATATCTTCGGTATTCACGTGTAAATGGCTCTGCTGTATTTCTTTGGCAGTAAACAATTAACTCACCTACTATACAGTCAAATGGGTAACAATTCCGGCAGTGATTTCACCTTTCGTTCTCTTTCACTTTCTTTGGTCTTTCATCTCAACAGAATATAACAACCCTTTTCTCCCTTAGGCACTAGAGTACTAAAAATCAGGTTGAACCTCATCGTACATATTATATGCTGATGACACAAATATATTGTTCAGTGGTAAGGATCTTCCTTCTTTGCAAGATCAAGTAAATGGTAACCTCTCAAAATTGTGTACATGGTTTCAGGCAAATCGATTATCTGTTAACCCCCGCAAATGTAATTCTATTGTTTTTAGTAATCGTAACAAATCATATGACACTGATTTTGTTAAAGTGGAATTGAATGATGTTCAAATTCCTAGGGTAGAGAAAACAAAATTTCTTGGTGTTATTTTAGATTCAAAATTAACATGGAAGCTTCATATACAAGAGACAGAGAAAAAATATCAAAGAACATTGGTATTATATCCAGACTAAGCTACATGTTACCTACTGATGTATTACGGATGTTATACTCCACTCTTGTTTTGCCCTATTTGTCTTATTGCAACATGGTGTGGGGAACTACTTTTCAGTCCAGTCTAAAGAAATTGACTTCAAAGCAAAATAAAATAGTAAGAGTCATACATGGAGCGAACCCGAGATCTAAAGCAGGCCCGTTATATTCAAAACTAAAATTGCTTACTTTGAAAAATATCACCACCTATTAGCAATGTATTTTTGTATATCAGTGTGTCAACAAACTTATGCCTGACTATTTTGTTCAATTGTTTGATATCAATCAGAATGTGCATAATTACAATACACGCTCCTCGTCATTAATGCATTTGCCCAGACCCAGAACCTTGTCTTACCAACATAATATTCGTTTTATGGGCCCCAAGAAATGGAACAATTTATCTAAAGACATAAGAAATGCACCATCTCAAAATTGTTTTAAGATAAGACTCAAGAAAAAGTTGTATTCATCCATATAAGGTAGTTTATAGTGAGGGCTGCTAAATTTCTCTTGATTCACTAAAATGCATATATACATGTACATGTATGTACAATGTTGCCTTCGTTTGTTTTAGAATCATATATTTTTGGGTTCTCTTTACCTCAATCTCCTTAATGGTTTTTTTTCTCTTCTCTTTTTCTTCTCTTTTCTTTTCTTTCTCTTTCTCTCTCTCTTTTTCCTTCTTCCTATCTGTTTTCCTCCTGCATCCTTAGCTTTAGTCTATTGTTTATCTGTACTTCGTCATGTAAATGTATATCAATGTCTTTTTAGCTATGTTTCAATCAGATTCAACTACGTTTTCAAATGTTAAAGGTGCACTCACGTCAAGCTGTGCTTACTGAGTTGTCACCTCCAGTTTATCATTACTGAATTGTTACTGTTTTTACACGAATTGATCTGGAAATAAATGTTCTATTGAATTGAATTGAATTGAACTTGACTTGTTGATGAAAAAAAAAAGCTGTGTGTAACGGGAAAAAGCTTTATATAGTTTGACATCAAAATGACAGGTAAAATTGCCAAATTAAATGGTCGTATCATGGATGGGTAAGAATGAATGAAGTTTCAGTGTGTCTGTTGCCAATGAGGAGATGAGTTGTTGTTTTTTCTGGAAAGTTTGAATTTTGCTGTGTCTATAGCAAGGCCTGTAAGTCTTTGCCAAGGTTACATGCGATCCCTTGACAGATGTAGAAACATTCACCTAATTCGAACGGATAGTTGGTTGATTTGTAGCCCAAAGTCATGGTGGCTAGCGTTGAATATTACCCTAGATGAAAAGAAAATAGTTGAACTAAACTATGTAAGCCTCGGCATTATACAGCTGTTCAGTTTTAGCATTTTTGCTTTCGCTTCTCTATGGCGTATTTTAGCTATATGGGTCTAGGTGGCTGTCTTATCTTAAACATGCCCATCCCTCGCTGGGTTCTTGATGAATTAGGGCTTGATGGTAGAGTTTCCCCTTGTGGTAAGACAGGAATCCCGCAAAGGTCCTTTCTTGTTACGATGTACCGGACCAAGATGTTGGTAGCATCCACATTGGATGTCTTCCTGAAGTAATACCAGCAAACAGATCTATCATCAAAATTAATGGCGGCTACGGCGGTCTCACTCCCGCGCCGAAAATGTATGTTAAAAGGAAGTGTATCTGTCAAAGATTTTATTCTACTATACCTGAAAAAGGACAACCACATACATGAATCAAACCTGTTCAGATTCTATGCCTTGTCTTGTTTCCGTTGGTCGGTTGACCCTTGATACACGGTAGCAATCTCTCAGCTCAGCCAGGTAGGCGACATTACATCGATCGTTCTGTCAGGGGAAAAAGGGTCATTATGTCAACTTTAATTTCCCGCCCAAAATGAGGTAGATATCGGGTCGGAGCAGACAGTAATGATGCCCACGAAAAGACAGAGAAAAAAAAAGAAAAGAAAGAAGAAGAAGGCGAACCAGAAGAAAAGAAAAAAACCCAAATTGACGTCATCACAATGCATTGAAAGGCCTAAAATGCTACGCTGTGAATGTTAGACCACCTCATCCTGCGGTTGTACGCTGTATTCTATATGGGACGAAAGTTTCCATTTCTCTTTCTCTCTCTCTCTCCATCTTTTGCGCACGGGACAGGCAGCACTTAGGAAGCGGTTTTGAGTTTCGCCAAAAGGAAATTATCATAATTGATGAGGTAAGATATAAACGCACCCGAGTGTGGGCGGTGGCTTTAAGGCAGTTCTCGTTCGGGACGCGCCGACCGTCGTGCAATGAGAAGTCGAGTTTGGAATTCGCAGGCCGCATGCGCCGAATGAGACTCGGGTTTTTTTTTTTTTTCGTTTTTTTTTTTTGAGACGCATCTTTCAATTCATTCCCCTATCTTTTTTCCGTCTCTTTCTCTCTAATGTGAAGCAGGGTTCAATTTAGCACAGAGCGTGTGAGTTGAAAATATCATTGAAGTTTGTCTAAAGAGGGCGCACTTGCACTCACACTCGTGGAAGTGAACCAAACTTTTGACTATTTTTTTTTTCTTCCAAGCTTAACGACATCTTCATAAAAGAAAGACATGGTAACTAATCAATTAAGGTACTGTGAAAATGTTACTTGTGTTAGTTGTCTTAATGATTACTACTCGTACGGTGCTACTGTCTTAAACCCCCTAATACTACCGCTTCTGCTTCTTCAAAGTACGATCACTTTAATAAGACAAAATACATGTATTATTTATCGCTTTAGTGGTATACTTTGTTAGTCTGCGACTATACTATACTATATTGATACGGGGTTGGGAGAGAAAGAAGTAGGTAGACGTTCCGTTGATCAGCTGGGTCTTGAATGATGGAAAGACGAACACTCTGAAACAAAGCACGATCAATGATACATTAAAACACTGAGTGAGGCAGGTTGGCTTCTGAGTCTGGTAAATTCTCATGCTTTCACCATTCCTTCTGAGTGTTAGGTTCCTCCTCAGAAAACTCTGTTTTTATTAAGGTACACATTGTATCGTAATGTCGCATCACGCGGACATGGACTTTAAATACAAGTAAAACGCTTAAGATAAGTATCAAGTATAATTGACATAGTGTCGCTTTATCTTCTGAGTGGCCCTATTTATGCAAAACTGAAAACTGAATATACGAAGATGATGATACAGTTTTGATTCCAACGTTCTTTATTCTTATGTCAATGCGTAAATGTTTGAATCTAAACTTTTAATTATACATCAATTTGCGTTTCAAATTGAAAGTCGTTTTAAAACATATTCCGTGAACTCATCGGGTTTTCCTCTCCAGAAACTGAATAATATATTCCTGGCAGTAGCACACACTCAAATTAATATTCCTTTTCTATATTCCATTAGCATATCAATTAAAGTTGGTAAAACCTGGAATATCATAATTTGTATCGCTGTTGGTAATGTCGCGATCTGTTACACACCCGTACAGGTCATCAAATTTCGCTGTTCCCTCTCAAGGTATCTCTGTTCATCACCGTGACAGCGGGCGAGGTGGCTGCAGCGAAGGGCATGTCTAGGAGTATTAGAATAATGAAGAGAAGAAGAAGAAATCAGAGAAAGAAAATTCTCTTAGTCCGTCAGTGGACTACATGCACTGAGCTGGTATTGACGAGCTTCACTCTGTCTCTCGTCAAAAATGCATTTTATTTATGTATTCTAGTATCCAAACTGAAATATCAACGGAACTGCACAAATTACTTGCTTTTCACCTCAAAGGAAACGGAACTGTCTTACCATTAGCCTTACCCTACTCATTATGTAGTCATTAGATATCGTAACTGATGTTACTGCTTGGAAATACGATACCCCTGTTATATCATGCAGGCACAAAACAAGATGCAACGATAGGAAGAGGCAACAGAACAAATGCATCTGTTACCTGAAGTCATAGATACATACACACAAAAAAAAATCAGAAGAATGACAACAGAAAGCACAATATTAAGCATTATTGAATGAAGATGGAGAAAGTGAGAAGAGCTAAGAGAGTAGGTGGAGGTTGTGAGCGAAGGACTTAAAGTCCTCTTTGCTCATTCAACCAAATATATTTGCATGAAGTGCTCTGAACTAGAAGGGACAAGTATTTTTCGTTAACAGAGAGGAAATTCGAATGGCGTTGTAAGGCGCATTTTACCCTGTGTACATAGCCCATTTCACACAGATGGGATCCTTGCACGTGTTTCCCCAAAAACACTGAAATAAGGTGAAATAAAAAAATCCCACCTTTTTGGCGCCCTTTCCCGTCGCCCATTTTTGGGGTGATGATCGATTTCGCGTACTCAGCGCGTAACTCGAACTTGACACAGTATAGCGTAACGTGTCAACATATAAATACGACTGGGCGGGAGCGAGCAAGCTCTTCCCCAATTATCATGTCTTTTTCTGTCTGTCTGTCTTTCTATCTTTCTCTATCTCTTCCCCTCTTTCTTTCTTTTTCTTTCTCTCTCTTTCTCCTTTCTTTTCTACTTTTCACTTCCATGGAGAGGTAATCGATTCAGAACTAGTTTACCTGAAGCCGCCATTACCACATATACATTGGTATACATGACATATTTCGCAACAAGATCCAAGAATGAATTTTAATGGTCTGTGGAATTACAAAGAAGTGAAACAATAAAACTTGTCTTCATCACAAGAGTCATGCTAGACACATCAGGAGACTCTTAACCTATTAAACATTTGAAACTATGAGAAAAAAAGGACTACTCCGGGTAAAGCAATGACGTTAAGACAGAGTGATTTATTCATGTGTGATGTCACGTCGGTCAGTGATTATCATTATCGGTGAAGGAATTGTGTCACGTAAAAAAAGCAAACAAAAACAAAACAACAGAGGAATCAGCTTTGTTTCAGGATATCTGTCCTACGAAGCATTGAAAAGTATTGAACATATTAGAGCATATAGGATAACAGCGTTTCTTCGTGTAGAACTGTTTCTCTCTCTTTCTCTCTCTCTCCCCTCTCCACCCCACTCCCTCTCTCTCCCTTGTCTCACCCTCCCATCCAGCGTACAGTGAGAGTGTTAGCGATGGATGGGTTTCAGTTTTGTCTTCACACAATGCCTCTAAGTCAACAGAAAGCGATATCTGGACCCCCACACTTGTCAATCGAGTAAATACCCCATTTATCATTACTCCGCTCAGGTGTAAAAGCACCGAGCAAAACTCAGCCTTGATTCCTTTTCGTATTTGTTTTTTGCTTAACCTTGTTTCATAGAAACATGATCATGGCAAAAGATCCCATATGAGAGAGGAAACTTCTCCTTGGTGCAATCGTTTGATTGCAATCTAATTTTGTTGATTTAACCTTGTTGTCTTGTTGAAGAAGGTAAGTTGCAAATGGCAACCTCTGATGATGGTATATAGAGTTTCACTGGCACATCCCCTAAGGTCTAATGATCTTTTCCAGCCCCTGCAGTGCACTGAATGGACCTTGCAGAGGTCTTTCTTTCGCGTAGTATTCCTACGAATTCAAGTAATGGTGAATATTCTATTCTTTTCCCTGAAATTACCCTGTAGACCAGTGTAAGCGAGGTGCACATAAAGCAGAAGAGAAGAGGAAGGTGCATTTTCTAACGTTTCACTCGGTGGCAATGCATATGAATTATTCACTTGATATGAAGAAAGTAGTTATAGTTCAAGTCAATTTAGTTTATTTAAGTTTAGTTTATTTTAGTTTAGTTTTGGTTCGTTAAGTTTAGTTTAGATTAGTTTAGTTTGGTTCAGTTTAGTTAGCTTAGTTTAGTTTTGTTTTGTTTTGTTTAGTTTAGCTTAGTTTAGTTTAGTTTAGTTAGCTTAGTTTAGTTTTGTTTCGTTTCGTTTAGGTTTGTTCTCTGGGGTCCGTTCGAGCCACACACACAAAAAAAATCGAATATGAAATTTTGGCAGCCCCTTCCCTCCTCCCCCCCCCCCAAAAAAGAAAATGTAGTGACCCGAAAAGAAGGAAAATAAAAATTTATTTTAAATCTTATCTAGCTGCCCGACAGAGCCACTAACAAAAAACATTTTGAGAAGTTTTGTGGCCCAGGGACACCGCTAGTGTTGAACCTTTTGTATGTATGTGTGTGAGAGAGAGAGAGAGAGCGCGCGCTGTCTTCCTTTTGTTGTTGTTGTTGTTGTTTATCTATTGATTTACTGATTTATCACCCTGAGAACCTCGTAAATGCTTAAGCAACTTTGGTTGTTTTTTCACGGGTCTTTTAAATGAACACTTTCTTTGTAATTTCTAGGCATTCAGTGAACACTGTTCTTGGCTGAAATAGATCATGAAATTATACTTGATTGCAAAGATGATTAAGGCTTGACTAGGGATAAAGACGAGACGTTCCTTCTGGCAAACGACTAGATCCTTTTTCTATAGAGCATGAATTTCTCTAGATCTGTCGAAAAATCTTTGGTTTGTATCAACGCATCAGAGTAAGACGAATGACTGTTGAGTGTAACTCAATAAATACACACACCAGTTCACATCCGACGAATAGATTTTACTTTACATTTTAGGAAACACTGTGCTTGATAAAGAGTTCTACATGTTAAGATGCACTATCCATTACTTTCCAATAAATATAATGATCGACGGAGGCCATTTTGATACTTTGATAAAGGTAGGTTTAGAACTCTATAATTGCACGAAACCAAAGTCTTCGGTCCCTTTGATCCCAGGCACACAGGAAGGCCAATCATTTCTAATTACAGCCAGATACTTGAACTCGCTTGTCTAAAAACTCCCTGCATTCCAAGAAAGCATTTCATCGAAGACGAAAATTTATCACTGCCAAATTCGTCGTTTCTGTTGTCGGTATGAGACGGAAAGGGAATGAGAACGATGATGACAAAGTAAAGTTGACGATATATTCATATCTTCTGATGATAGAAAGGCGTGGGAGACAAACGGTATCACACATCGATTATTCTCAGACTGAAAGTATAAATTTAAATTTGGTTGTCGAGCAAATAATGGCCAGCTAAAACATTGATACATTTTCGTATAAACGGTTTGGTTTCAATGAAACAGCCATTGTTGATGTGTATTAAAGTCGTGTCACATTTTGTCCATGATATCAAAAAGTCTTATTTCTCTGCATTCTGCTATATGAATAAACAAATGTTTCAAGATTGATAATACTTTCTTTCTGATCTTGCATGAGATTAATATCGTGTTCTGAATCTGTCGATTTACTCAAACCTAGATAAACAATCAGGGTATTATCCCCCACCCTCTCTATGTGTGTGTACGTATGTGTGTCTATCTTCTCTCTCTAAGATAATGGCTGAAACCGTATAGGTTGAAATCATGGAGTTTGGATAGGCAGCAGATGTGAAAAGGAATCCCTTTTCTCAATTTTAGTCTGGAATACACAATAAAAGAGACGTTTTCTATCACATCATTTTGTGTTCTCGTTCATATCATAGTGACAGAGATGGACATCTCGCCACAGCTCATGGTTCATATTCCTACTGTCTTCTGTTGAAAGTAGTCTTTTTTAAGGCTATGATTCTTCGACAAAAAGAAATGAGGCAATGTATATACAGGAATACTACAAGTGCCCTGCAGTCAAACTGTAGTGGAAAGGAAAAGACTGGTGACTGATACCGGTTGCTTTGCTATGAGAGCTGAGTACAGAGCGGGTCAGGTGGATGGGATCTCTGTCTCTCCCTGGATGATCTGTGACCATACCCATTACTTGTCCTACATACTCACTGGCAGCGAATTTCTTCATTTCCGAATGACCCACTTTTTATGCATTGTTTACCAGTCCTAATCTATCAGCGAAAGAGAAGTAATGTCTAACGTGGTAGCAATAGGGGGGGGGGGGGGCGGCGGTTAACACGTTATATGCAACACGTTATAGAATGGTATAGGGTAATCCATATTCTCCAAAGTTGGATAAACGTGTATTATATACATTATGACGAGTTAGATTGCATAACAAGTTAACCCAGATTTTGTAAAATTGAAATATTTGCTATAACAGGTGCTTAAAAAAGAAAATAATAAGGAAATATAGGATTTTTAACCGTAACTTCAAGAATATTCCTTTTTATGTTACACTGTATCACTGGAAAGGGTTTATTTTGCTCTATTTTATGATGGACTTACTTTGAATTTTTTTAAATGACGCTTAGCCCATTTACGATCAAACTCTCATGTACGGTACACTAAGTTGCATTGCCTGTTGCTGTCCTTCAGAGGAGGCTAGGTACTCCCTATATCTTCTCCTACTATGTTACGGTAGGAAGTATCGAAAAAATGGGCAGCTCTCAGAGAGTTTGGTGTTGCGCTGAATGTCGGTCGAACAAGTGGCGTCATTAGTCCCCTGTCGACCGGATTAGCTTGGTATACGATCAACGGTAAGGTTAACTAATGATCGACCTTTTGACGCTCATTTACCGCATAACTTAATTGCCACTTGCTTGCTTCTATAAATCTCCTTTGCCTCTAAGTATCCTATTTTCTTTGAGGCTTATGAAAGAGCACTTAGCAAGTTCTAAACAGTTGCCTCCATAACTTCAGTGCCTCAGTAGGTAGCCCCCCCCCCCCTTTTTTTTTTTTTTATTCGAAATACGATACCTAACAGCACCATTGACATTTCTGGTCAGGGATGGTAGCTTGCATTATTGCCGACAATGACAATTGGCGTACACATGCCGTCAAGAGGGATAATTTTCCGATGACTTTACTCAGACAAGTAGTTAGAAGGTAACGTCTTTAGAACGGGCAAGAAAGACGATAACATCTCCTCTCATTTCGCTCGCTTTTTATACGGTTCTTCTTCTGATTAAGCAGGCTTTAAGAGGTCAATTTTGTATGAAGAAATTGTCTCTCGCCCAGTGTATAGACAATGGCATGTCTTTTGCCTAAACAAAGATTTCAGGATCCCTCATAGATAAAGCCAATAATCTATATATAGGTCTACTCTGTAAAAATAAAGGCATCCATTGTATTGCAATTCCCCTTTTTTCACAGTGTATCTGGGCGCCTGCATTTTTCATGTAACCATAATCATACCCTCATGAAGAAAAAAAGTAGTCGTATCAAATTTCATTGTGTATTAATTGTGTACTGTCTTCACAAGTTCGTGGATAGGTCCATAACGAGATGCAAAGTTTAATCAAAAGAAAAATCACACTGCCTTTCACTGGAACAAAACACATATGTTAAGACAAGCGTAGATTCACATTCATTTTTACAAGGGTGTATCGCTGTTTTGTTAATACCGTGGAGAAAAATAATGGTGTATTTCATTTTGCCGCATAAAACGTGTTAATCATCAGGACCCAACCATTTACATTGGGCACACTAAAGTGACAATAAATGTCAAATCACAAGGTAGGTTTTTGTTGTTCTTGTTGTTTATTCATCAGTTTCAAGGGCGACGCAAATACAATTCAATTTTTTCAATTCAATTCATTTTATTTCCATACTTCTCATTTATGGACATTATAACAGAAATCAAACAAGTTCTTTCACCTTGTAAACAATGTGCAAAACACAACAATATACATGGTGATAACACAGTAATTATATGTAATAACTGGTCAAATTCGAAATCGAGATGGGGTTGATCGAAGAAAAGTATGGCGGGACCTACATGAAAGCAAGCTTGTTTGGCTGTAAGCCCCGAGTAATCAGTGTTTGTGAAAAAGAAACGGAGAACGAATAGTAGATAAGACCAGATGATGTAAGGGTGCCAAATAAGAAAAAAAAACTAAAATGTGAACTATTACTGTGACCGAGCTATCATTGGTTTCAGGAGTACAACATGATTTGCATAATCATAAAGCCTACTTTGGTATATACACTATAAACTGTTGTTGCATTAAAGCTATCGCCAGGGTATGATCAGTAAGACACAAGAAGTAACATGTACAGCTATCAAGCCATTTGGTGTCCGCCGTCAAGCTCTGTATAGAAAGTTAGAGAGAGAAAGAGGGAAAGAGGAAGAGAGGGAAGCGAAGTAGAGTGTGGAATTGATAATGATGAATTCGGAGAGCCTGACAGCAAGACCCAAAATGGAATCTGCAGCGTGTTGACAAGAATGTTTGATCGGACAATAACATACCACAATATTACATAAGACATTACAATTATTCAGTTTCTGCAAGATATGCACTCAATAAAAACTCTTTTAATTTGCGTTTAAAGGAATATAAAGACAAGCAGCTTGTTATTTCGGGGGAGAGGTCATTCCAATATCTAGGGCCCGTATACATTATCGTTTTTTAGCGAAAATTGTTCGAGTACGTGGAAGGTGAAATGCGTCACTTTGGCGGGTAGGATAATTATGAATCAAATAGTTTTTCCTGAACATGCGAGTGAAAACATCCGGTAACTCCTTGGCAGAAAATTTATACATAAATATGCCGACGTTGTAACTAAATAAATACCTTTTATAGGTGGAGGAGAACCAACGCTGAGCGATTTATACAAAATGAACAGGATACAACTGAAACAAAGTCACAAGGTAAATAGATATACATGTACATATAAAAATAAATATAAAAAGGAATATGAACATATGCCAAAAAAGACAGACACTCGGGTCTTAATTGTTTGTTTGTTTGTCTGTTTATCTGTTTGTTTGTTTGTTTGTTTGTCTGTTTACCTGTGTGTTTGTTTGTTTGTTTGTTTCAGCAGTATTCTTGTTTTATACTAGCCTCTTTATTCAAATGTTAAGATTAATTCTTACTTTTTGCAAATTTCTTTCAGAATGTAAAGCCCCACTCTATAGAGTTGAAGAAACTGCATGCGTGTTCCCTAAATAAAGGGGTCCGAAATCCGCCCTGAGAATTAAAAAAAAAGATACATAAATAGAAAAAACAAAGATGTCTTAGACTTTTCACAAGGAGATTTGCTTGAAATGGGTCGTGAGTTTCTCTCTCTCTCTCTCTCTCTCTCTCCCCCTCTCTCTTTATACTTACACTCCTGCAAAGAATAAAATGAAGAAATAAAGGATTATGAAATATCTCTACAATCAGAGAAAATGTGATCAAATTTCTAAATTTCTTGCTATCAAGTTTTGAAAAATCACTCCTCATTCAGGATTATATCATTTCATTCTCCTATACTGTAATGACAGCTTACCTATGGTAAGGAGGGGGTTATCCGCCTTAAGATAGGGCGTTGGAATGAGAGCTTTACTCGATACAGGGGTACATTGAGCAGTTTTCCAGATTTAGAGAACCTAGAAGGCAGGAAAAGCCTGCGAAAAGCTTGCGAAAGGATGGTTCATAAATGTTGGCCGTTCTGGGATATAGGGGAGTGCTTTCAAAGGTAGGGAATGAGTTTTTAATACGCGTAAACCTTTAGTAATACTGAATGAGGATGCTGGGGTATGGGCCAGTTGTATTGTCCCGAAAATCAGCATACTTTTACTTGAGAATAGGTTGCCATTTTTCATATTTCTTCTCGTCGGACTAGAAAAGGTGAAGTGAAGCAGGGAAGCAAAAGAGCGGCTGCCTTGCCAGCATAAGTTATGCCGAGACTGCAGTTTAGATTTGGAGAAGACGAGTAAACAAATACAATCAAAATATATGTGAACTGAATCTTTTTGTTCTATGTAGCACTCATATCGCCACAAATTTCTCCCATATTTCATGGCCATCAACTGATGCATCCATCTATCCATTCCGTCGAATTCTCTTCCATTTCACAGTCGTAAAGCTAAATGCGATAGATTCATTTTGCGCTCAAATTTTCGCCGATGGAATATGTGTCAATTCTTCATACCACGTCACTTCTACTTCCCCTAGTCCCAACAGTCCTGTGATCCTATCGTGTTCCTAAGCTCAGCACTGTTCTCGAAACACGAAGCCCGCCCCCAGTGAAGTAACAAGATCAAACACACTGTGATGCGGATAAAAACAAAAACAAAATAAAAAGAAAACTAGTCGCCGCCCTTGTGTTTTGTTGAAAGTATGTTTGTATGTCAAAGATGTATCCATTATGCACGCCCCTCTGCCCAAATTCCAAGGAACGTGTTTCGAATTAGTCAGCCGGGATGATAAGGAACGCTCCTGGAATCCTCTGAAACTCTCGTGTCCAATGAATGAGCGAGCGAAGGCTTTAGTGTACAACGATTCCATGGAAGCCTCGGCAGTACTAGGTGACCTTGATTGTCGGGATAAATCATGTGACCTTTTGAACAATTAGGAGCAGGTTTGGAAAGGTTTAACCTCGTTGATATGTTCTTTGTTTCAGTCCAATGCCGAGAAGGCGTTCAAATACCATGAAGATGGGTGACCACAAAAAGCTCTGTCGAGATTCACACTGTAAGGTATTAGGTCTCTCTTTTGAAATTATCAGAACGTCTATGTAAACTAACACTAGCGTCAGCTAATGTTAGTATTGGTAAGGATACCATCCACGAAAGACAGATTAAAAGATAAGAGTAAGGAAACAAATATGGTTTTGAAGTAATCGGTATCTAAAAGCAACAATGGCACCATAGGGCACATGAAAGACAAGTTACATTCTTTCATTCTTGCCTTTTCAGCTGAGAAAAGAGATGGTGATTAAAGTTTTGGGTCCAATTCTTAAGAAGTATTCTTTTCCTTTAAAAAAAACCCACAAGGCCTGTGTAACAAGGTGTGTCCATTACCTTTGTTTATTGCTGTATATCGTACCCTGGACTTTGCTCATCTAAAGAGACTAAAACGGCAATAAGTGTTACACTGATTTTGAGTCAATAACTGCATTGTTTTACCTCTTGTTTTTACCTTTTACTGGCTTGTTTGCCTTTAACCAGTTTATGGGGGATTAAATCAAATCGAACTTAAGACCAGGCGTCCACTAGGGCGCGGCAAGACGCGGACAAGACCCGGAAATGTTTTAGGACAGCGCGGAGCCGATGCGGATCTATATATGCAAGTGTCCAGAGCCGATGCGGACATTTTGTGTTTTTTTTTTCTACATTACAATAGTATGCTTTAGAGGGAAAAGAAGATGTGAGAGAGTGCTGTGCGAGTGCAATAGGTGACTTGAATGTTTGTGTTGGGGCCATTTATGATATTAATCTTCAGGATATTAGTACAATAATACTAATAAATTCTCACCAAAACATAAACAAAACCATATCAATCATTATACTTTATTTTACTAAATATATTGAGTTAAAATATATTTCTTTAAACTAATTTTGAAAGAAAATATAGATGTTCATGTTTTTAGGGAGTCGGGTAAAGCATTCCATGTATTAGGTCCGTGATGCCTCACTGACATGGAGCTATAAGTGCTATCTCAGCATCTCTCACAACTGGTATTTGAAGTAATAGGGCAAAGCGAATTTCGGCTGGTGGGACCTCCATGAGGGCTAGCAGTCAAATGAGAAAAATCGAAAATCGGCTCCCAATTAAGAACTTTGCCCTATTTCCTCATACTGTCCGCATATCTAACTCTTGTTGTCCGCAAGTCATCCTGATTGTCCTCGTTCATGATTTAATCATTCCTGGTGTAATCCTAGATGTTTCCGCGCTGCCCGGCTACGTTTAGCATATTCCGGAGCATTTCGCGCTCTTCCGGAGTGATTCCTAGCTATATAGGACACTCCTAGGAATGTTCGCTGTCAGTCCGCGGACATTCCGCGTACATTCCTAGGAATGTCCCAGGAGAAGCCGATTCGCACACTTTTTCCGCGGTTGACGTTGACAGGATGCCGAAATGACAGAATTTGCTTCCGCAACCCTTCCTAGGCTTGTCCGCGCCCTAGTGGACGCCCGCCCTGATAGAAGCTTGCCTATATGACTTTGAAAGTTTACTAATTTTAGGTTGTTAAATGAACAAAGGTATATGCTGGGACTCCCGAACTTATGAATACAATGTATCTTAAATTCAACCTCTTTTGAAAATAAAAAGGTTAGTAATAAAATATCAAGATCAGGGTTGTTTCACAAACGTACACTCTTTAGATATGACCATCCTTGAATCTTCTTCGATGTATTTGGAAGTAATCATTGAAATCAACGAGTACACAAAAGTTCATCCAACAAGGAGGACGCATGCTTACAATGACTAAAACTTGTTCCTTTGGCGCATGTATTAGAATCTTAATCTCTTAAAGTAACGCGCAACGATTGCTTAGAAAAAAGCGGGGCACTGAATGTCGAACCTTGAAAGGATTAACGATCGAAATAGAGAGATAAAAGAGCAAAATAGCGAGAGAGCAGGGGAAACAGAGAGAGGAAAAAAGAAAGAGAGAAAGGGAGAGGGAGAGAGAATATCTAGATTGCTAGGCGAGAAACTGATCCTTATCACAGTCGGGCTGTTTGTCTTGGCTACTGGAAAACAAAACGTGCGGTTAATGCTGCGGAAATCGATGAATGATTGCTCCTTGCTGTCCAGCTGATCATCCGATTGGGTTGATGAGAAGTCCGTTGTCATGGCAACCGGCCGACGGAGCGCATCTCATCGGTAAGAGGTCGTTGTGGCGGTCAATTGAAATGCCAATCCAAGGAGAGGCAGCGTATGTACCTCTCCATGTCTCAGCGTAGTTTGCAGGATACACAGCATTCTACTTCGCAGCAGGTGCAGTTTGATTTTTTTTCTAAGTGGGCCCCTCTTTTGCTTTCGAACATTGCTGACATATTTCTATTCTTATATTCTTGTGTCTTTTCCAAGATTTCAGAATAGCTGGAATATTTTGTTACATTTCTGGTTAACTGCACGAAGTATTTCGGGTCATCTGTATGTTTATGCACAAACATCACTATCAATTTACACTATATATTATTGCGTAAACATCTTATGGCGATATAGAAAATGATGACAGTGATTACGATGGTAGAATAATGAGGCTGATGATACTAATCATGCAAAGTATACTGCTTAATTCAGCCCCAGAGATACCAATAATGTAATGCACTGCTTTTTGGAAGGTCCATCATTCACTTTTCTAGCATAATGAAATAGCACTTGACTAAACGCTTTCAGAAAGCAGGGGGAATTTGCTACCCTTATTATATGTCAGTATCAAGTTGATGGAATGTGTGATTTTCATGAAAAATAAATCTTTGGGGAATTACCCTATATAATGTTGTCCACACATGACGCCATAACCGCTAGCAGTCTCCTCATCCAGCGGTTCCAACACCAAAACTGTAAAAATTCATAACTTTTGCATCGATTGTCCGATTTTCTTCAAACTTTCACTGATATATTCTACTAATGTTGCTGCTTTCACTCAATCCACATAGCTTTTTGAGTTTGTGTTCCCTTTAACTTGCCACTGCTAGATTAACATACAACCACCTTTATCTAAAAAGAGAGATCAAGGGTAAAAAATCTTTGTCCATTTATTATTGCAAAGTCGAGAGGTTGCTAATCAATGGTGCTACATTGTACCACATAATCTACATATCAAGCTACAAACATAGAGATATATACATTTTGTTTTATTAACATTTCTATTGCAGCCTCGCGTGAAACTGGCATTATTCATTTATTTCCTTCTTTCTTTCTTTTTTTACTGTCGTTGATATATGCACGATTTTATTTCAAATGTTCAAGGAGGCATAATGGAAGACGCCGAAAGCTGATTTTCAAATCGATGCGTACCTAAGTCAAAGAGAGCAAAGTATTTTGATATACCGCCTATGCAAAGTGTAATAATGGTTTAAAAGGTAAAGACCAAGGATTTAATGCTAAAGATCTTGAAGAACTTTGCCCTTGAATACTCCCTAGGAAGTGCAAATTGATTTCCTATGTTATGAAGTTTTTACGCCAGACAAGTACAAACTGCCACGGCTAGTCTTCAGAGAGGCTTATGAAAGAAAGTAGTCCACAGAATCAAACTTTGCGTCAGATTTATATGCAATCATGGTCTTACAAAAAGTGAGGGCACTTCAAGGTCATGAAGGTATACTTTGTTGTCTTTCTTGTGGCATTAAAGCGAGACATAATAGTCACTATCCCGTCGTCAACAATATGGTGTGTTCTCACGCACTTTTCACAACGTTGACCTGTGACCACCAAACTCAAACCACAGGTACATAATCTTCCAAAAACAAAAATGTCAAGTACGAAGATGGGTGAAGTCAGACAAGGTCACCGGTCAAAAAGAAAAGAACTTTCCCTGACAAGCACTTTACTCTCAGTCTTGTGATTTACTCTCTATAACTCCCACAACTTTGAGCTTTGACCACAAAACTCAAACCACGAGAACGCAGGGTTTTCGTGCAGGACATGTACATCACCTACGTAAGGATACTCGTCAAGTTCGAATATTGGGGAAGTCCAAGGAGGCAAAGGTCAAAATGTCTACGAACTTTCTTCTGATAGTATTGTGGTGTATATATCCAATAATTTTCTAAAGCTTTGAGATATGACCACCAAATTCATACCACAGGTACGTCATCTAGTTCGAATACTAGTATTTGAGAAGTCTGACAAGGTCAAAGGTCAATAAACTTTCCTAAGAAGCCTGTACACACAGTACAGTGGTGTACTCTCAATAACTTTCCACAGCTTTGAGCTCTGAAAACGAAAGTCACACCACAGGTGTATTACCTAAAAATGCTGGTCAGGTGCAATATGGGTGATGTTCGACAAGCTAAAAGGTGAAAATGACTATAATGAACTTTCCCTGATAAGCACTGTACTCGCAAATTTCACTTCATTTCATTTCATTTCATTTCATTTCCGACGTTTAATTTCAATTGCGGTGTACTCCCAACAACTTTCCACAGCTTTTAGCTATGACCACGAAACTCACACCACAGGTACATCACCGAAGAATACTAGTCAGGTCTGAATATTGGTTATTTCAAATAAGATCAAAGGTCAAAAAGTGAACTAACTTATATTGAAAAACACTAAACTCACAATATTTGGGTGTAGTCTCAATAACTTTCCATAGCATTGAGCTATGACCATTAAATGCACACAGTAGCTAAATCACCTGAAGATGACTGTCAGGTTTGAATATAGGTCAAGTCCTACAAAAGGCAATGGTCAAAAGGTCAATGAATTTACTCAGCAGTTTCGTCAGAATTTGATATGACATTCTCCTGTTTGGAAGCTTTGTCAAGTTACCAAATCAAATACTAATTGCGAAATGCAGGCTAGACATCGTTTAGCGTTTGCGTTATGCATTTCTAAAAGATAGTTTTCCTTCGAATATGTCTGGTAGTCCTTTTAGTCATATCAGCTCTGCTTAGAATCATTCGAATATGAAAGCACTTTTTGCGATCTGTTTGTTTTCACCTCCAACAGCATATTGAGAAGAATCCATGAGAGGATTGCATAAAAACAATCTTCGGAACATGAACACTCTAAATGAGTGAGATGTGGGGAGCAATCCAAGAAAAATTAGCTTTACGTCCCACATGAGTTATTTTTGGCTGCTCACATTTATGATGATTCTTTTTTTTTCTCTCTCTCACGAAAGCATTTCTAACTGGATTTACCGAGACATTTCTAAATCGTATTAAATGCGAAATTCATACTCAGACTTAACCAAGGATGTTTAGCTTGAGCGATTAAGTTCTTCAAGACAGCGTGTATGCAAATAATCTTCCGTGGAGAGAGCTTTCTCGTCCACAGAGAGTAAAACAGAGGAAATTTAAAAACCTCTTAACAAACGTTAGCTCATTTTGAATGTGGAGAGTGAATGAGACCGAATAAGCAGGGGGCAGAGTGGAAAGGGGAAAATCCTCAGGATCCATACTTTAGCCTAAAGACTTATATTCAACGAGAAGTTTCCGCGACATCATAATAGATGATTAAACCTGAGTTGACTGAGATTGAATAGAAGTAGCTGATGGGCGAATTCAGTACGTGCTTTATAGAGATAGAGACTGATAGATAGATAGATTAGATAGATAGATAGATAGATAGATAGATAGATAGATAGATAGATAGATAGATAGATTTATAGATAGATAGATAGATAGATAGATAGATAGATAGACAGATAAATAGATAGATAGACATGCAGACAGATTGAAAGATTGGCGAAGATTGATAGATAGATAGATAGATAGCTACGAGAAAGATTGGTAGGTAGACAGGGAGAGAGAGAACTAGAGAAAGGGAAAGGAAATTCTGTCAGTTGTACAGGTGTAAAAACTTGTGATGTTCTGGAAGCTTGTTTGTTCACAAAGGCAATGTTGCAATGTGTGCACGTGGAATCAAAACACACTAAAATTTGGTGTTCTTATTTTCGAATCTTATCCACATCTATCCTTTCCAGCTTGTCAGTGGTATTGTATATACAAATAGCAATGCTGCGCTTGAATATTCATTAAAACAACAACAGTGGTGCCCGGTAGGCTGAAACAGCACCGAAATTCCAAAGGCTGAATATTGAGTGGGGAAATTCCCTTTTACATGCCCTTTTCTTTCAGTTCGCTTCATTGAATTTCTATTTTCGGGGGAATGCCGACTCTCTTCTTAGCCGTGTTTCTGTCTCATCTCAGCCAGCGTGAGACTTAATTTCATCAGGGCACTTAACCGAAGCACAGAGGCAATGAAGTTAATGGCTGTACGAACAGAGGGGACAGAAACAGGAAGAGTGAGAAAAGGAAATGTAATCAATAGCTAAGAAGCGATGTATTTTGCTTTGAATTGGGCGGTATTTACAAAAATACGAAAAGATATTTGGCAAACTTAACTAACCTGAAGAACAGGATAGTGATAATGCATGCATCACAATCTCATCAACGAGAGCAATGATTTGAAGTCACTTCCCCTGCCCCTTCTCATTCATTCATCTTAAAGGGATAGCATAGTTTCGGCTGAGATGGACTTTCAGTTTTCCAACGGTTTTTGATGATAATTTTTTGAGATAAGTAATCTCTTATGAAATATAAAAGCGCATGTAATTCTGCGAGGAATTCCAAATTTACTTGATGAAAATTGTTTTTGAAATGGCTGAGATATCCAAAACAAAGCGATCCTAATAAAAGATGGGACCCATCTTTTATTAGGATCGCTTTGTTTTATTTTGTTTTTGGATATCTCGGCCATTTCAAAACCGATTTTCATCAAATAAATTTTGAATTTCTCTTAGAATCGAATGCCTTTTAGCATTCCATTGAGTGGTTTCTGAGTATCTCGCAAAAAAGTTACAAGCTGAATCCTCACTTCAGCCAATGCTATATCAGCCGATTAAGGTACATTTAGGCATGGGTACATGCATACTCGCTCTAACACAAAGAAAGAAAGAATACAAAAAAAAGGAAAGAAGAAAGAGACAAAATGACAAAGAAAAGAAGAACAAAAAAAATATCCTCTGCATTGTTTAAGTTCGAGTAATGTGAAGTCATTGAAGCAGAAGAGAAGATGAGGTGTTGGGGATTGCCAACAACAACAAAAAAATAATTGCCACTGAGAAATGGTTACAGTTCGCTATTCTAAAGGTTCGTTATTCCGAAAAACGAATTGAAGTATTAATACCAAAGGTCGGTTTCTTTTCATTATCAGATTAACAAACCGTATTTTACTTTCGGATTACTTAGATACTTTGTTCTATATTTTTCTCTTTTTTCCTATACCAGCATGTAACAGGTGTATGAATAAAGATTTAGATTGTTAGAGAGTACCGAAAGCCAAAAGAGAAACTA
The DNA here is from genome assembly GCF_040938485.1 of Diadema antillarum. NCBI lineage: Eukaryota > Metazoa > Echinodermata > Echinoidea > Diadematoida > Diadematidae > Diadema > Diadema antillarum. The sequence goes on from NW_027271891.1 coordinate 404,953, forward strand.
ACCAAACAGGACGGCTTTAGCTAAAGCAATGTCTGAGAAGAAAGAGAAGGTAGATATTTCTCTCACTTGCATTATCTACCAGGACATCATATGTTTTTCCTTAATTTTGTAAAACTCCGATGCTGCTCTTGATATACAAGATGATGATTATCATGTATTTATATGATTACGATAAATGAAAGTTTTATTTGCTGATCATAATAACCACAGTCATGATCACTGGAGAGAGATACTGAGAATTGCATTAACGATGACGAGCGAATGAAAGCGAATTGAAAACGGAAAAAAAAAAAGTGATGATACTTATTGTTTCGTCTGTGATCTGGTGATGAAAGTGACACCATGGCTGATGATGGTATGTGATGTTCGTGAGATGATTGGGGATGCCACCGATGTTGAGGTAGGTCGATGGAGTGAGAGAGATGGAGAGAGGGAGGTGACAGAAACTGGTGGATTATTAAAGACCAGAATACATTATTTTGCCGATTGGGATAACGAGAATGCGATTTAAAAAAACCAGTGGCCATGTTCCGCATAAAGATATCGCAATGGCAATGAAAAACTTAAAAGAGGTGATCTGAGGGTCGAGATGATTTGAGTGAGCGTGACCCATCGAAATGTGTCAAGATCTCATCACGACAAGTCCCACATTAGTGTAACGAAAGCTTCTGGATGAACTAGAAATGTCAGTGTCATTGCCCTCAACCCCCATCCACGAAGATTTTAATGAAATTTCACTATTGACATGCAAGGTGGGACATAATCCACCGCCATTCGATAATTCGGGCACTGAACCGAGATCACTATTCGAAAGACAGTTTGTCGGGAAAAAGAAAGAAAGAAAAAGAAGCTGACTGATAATACGTCAGAGATGACATTTTGACAGATTATCGCTCTGACAACGTATCAGCGATACGATGATGTTTGCAATAGCAGCTTTTCAATTTCAATTTCAATTTCATTTTCGTATTTCTCGATGGAAAACACATAAAATATAAAAAATATAATAATACAAAATGTCCAGCTTGGATATATACCAAAAAAAAAAACACACACAAACATGATATATAGCGGTCGATGTGTCATTTTCAATCAAAGTAAAAGAATGCTACAGAGAAATACGACGAAACCTACTAAAAAGCAAAGCTTGTTGAACGTAGGTCCCAACAAAAGCCTGGTGTGAAGAACAGGATGAGGAGCACATAACTCGGGGGTACAGAAGATTCTTCTCAATATGATAAAATGAGAACAAGTAAGCACATGCTACACAATATAATAGCAGTATTGGGGTGTGTTTTGCTCAGTTTAATATATGTGAAGATTTATTCAGCGTGATAATTGATATAATCTTCCTTTTCTCGTATAGAACTCTTTTCTTGACACATATTCAATACCAGTGATGACAAAATGGTACACTTCATATCTTGCTAATTATAGAACCACGAAAGATGGATGTGGCATTTTGAAATGCAATGCGCATGACAGGTAGAGCGCTCCCTACAAGGTGGAAAGAATACTTTGGTGTTGATATTGTTATGAATATAAAATGATAAATTTATCTCTATACAAACACGTTGCGAACAGTGTTTTTACCACGACGCAATTTCGGTTTTGACAGAATATTGTTATTCAAGACTCTGTTGAAAATATCTCTGTTACAGATTGAGCTTCGATTATTCTGGATTCATGTTGTTAGCGTTCCGGTATTCTAAAATCTTAGCTTCTCTTGATCTGCAGTATATTACTCCCCAAACTTCGAATTCAGGAACTTCTAAAAGGCATTTCTGAAAATGCATTGAACTCATACGTTTCATTTCGTCTGCAAAATCATATTTGGGGTTCATGCAGCCTTGAGAGGAATAAATTTAAGACATAGCAACCGTCTGTGTGTCGCAGCAGAAGGGAGTCTGATGACCGAGCCACTATCAGCAACCCACGAGTTGTCAATCATTGTCTCCTCTAAGAAAGAAATATGATGAAATATGACGCAACAAATTATAGTCAATTATGCAGGGCATCCCTGACATGGGTTCCAGCATGCAATATTCTTCATACTGTCTGGAAAATGAATGTGAAATGTCAATGAATAACATTATCTTCAATACATAAATTGCATGATCTGAATGTGAAACAAAGATCCAATCTAGCGAATCAAAGAAAAGTCATTTCTTCTAGCTGTATCGGGCACGTGACCATTATCAATATGTCGTAGTGATAAAGAAAAGCTTTTGAAGGTTCCTTGAAATATACATCAGTCAATCTTACTATACGACGGGAACTTGTGTCTAAACATGTGATCAAACAAAAACAAAACAAAACAAAACACCTAAAAAGTATATACATACCTGATACCTTGCTGTGACAGCAAAAACAATCAGACACAGAAGTACTAAAGAGACACTGCTAACAAACCAGACGTAAAGTTCTGGTTCAGTTCTTGCATCAAACATTCAACCATTCTGCTTTACTTTTTACATGCATTACTCTCTAGATATCTTCGCTTTCAAGCCTCTTTCCTTCCCTCTCTAATCAATGTCTTGGTAGACGAATCTGTTTTTTCCCTCTCTCTCTCTCTCTCTCTCTCTCTCTCTCTCTTTCTTTCCTCTCTCGGGAGGAGATATAGATAATCCACTTCGTGAAAATAAAAGCTGAGCTTCATTCCTAAGGGATCTATGTATGTCTTCCGTTCAAAGTGAGCTATCGACACCATGATATCTTGAGCGTACCCTGACAAATCGTCCTCACAGAGACAGCAAACAAGCACCACTTTATGGCTAAATTTGGCTTTGATTTTCAGATGCTCCTGTGCGAATGCAAAATGTCAAAACAAGGATGCCTCTAAACGCATACGATAGATATAACGCCTTTTTGAATAGCTCTCTAAAAGTGTACAATTGGAGGAGGTGAACAACGTCGAATGGGATTAAACGTAAGCGGCGCCCATTCATTCCCTTGCTAATTGCACGGCGATATTGTTGAGCGTCGGCAAATCCCACGAATGATGGCAAAGTGGTTCGTACTTGGCAGTACGTTAAAAGGATGTGCGTTTGACAACCGTCTTCTATCCCAAGAGGGTGGTATACGATCAACTCAAAAAGACAGGTCTCCACAGACTAAATCCTGTGAGAAAGTGACAATCTACTCCAAAGCAAGATAAAAGTAGAATCTTCAAAAACTTATTTAAAAGCAATCTTCCACCGGGTCTTCCACCTACAAAATTTGCAGATTCAATTTTGCTTCTGTGCAAACAAATTGCATCAGGGCTTCAATGAAAGAATCCATGAACAGAAATTACCCGTTGTTGTCCAGTAATGGTGACATCTTGTATTTCACGAGTCATTGTTATTTGAGAACATCGCCCCCGTCTCTGACACTTTTTTTTTTTTTGATCAGCGCACTTTTACTGTCCTGTCAATGTCTGCCGAAATTTTACTCTATTCACACTTTAGCAAGAGTGATGTCACGGGACAATTAGCCAGTCTACTTTTGGTTCAAAACTGCCACAATCGTAGCTATTTTTGGATGATGCAAACAATAATGAAATAATTACAATCTCAGTTGCAATCATGACAATATTCTCCTTCTTATCATGTAACAAAATCATGTATAGCAAGAGTGATAAGATCAGACTGCCGAGCCAGACTAGAGCATTTATTATCATCTGTTATGTCTTTAATTCCCTCGACGCCACCCAGACAGCATCTGAAGGGACAATTTTGCACAACATGCAGCACAGTCTGGTCAGGGAAACCACTGTCACGGCTGGGATCTCTTTTACCTTCCACCGATGGAGATGCACATTTCGGCTGCTTGCTTGACTATATTGTCCTAATTATTGTTCTGATCATGATAAAACTGTTTACTGACAAATCGATTTTTTTTATATACGGTGGTGTCTCGCAGGTGTTAAAAGGTACCACCACGGAATCTTTAAGTTTCCTTTCTTCAGGAAACCTGCAATATGCAGGCGTCACATCACTGCCCCGAAATCGAGCAAAGATGGACACAATAATAAAGGAAATGCTCAATTCGGCTCTGATCGTAAAAACATCAGGTGTTTTGTGGCGGCATCTTTAACCTTCGTAGGGCCGCCAGTGGAGTTCCTCAAGCTCCAGCAACAACTCCGTGAGCAGTGGCAAAATCGTCGTGTAGCCATTATATTTCCTTCATATGTTTTGAACTTTTTGAAAAAGATTCAAATCTTCGTTTTTGCTCGTGTAGCCTTCGTGAGTTGTTCGGGAGCCATAGTGTGACCTTCTGTAGGCATCCTACTTCCTCCAGCTGTTGATTTACTTTTGACCATGTTCTTGCCAAACTTCGCTAGAAACCATATGACTATCTTTTGTCAATTTGGGGACAGTATGACGCCACTCGCTTACAACTGTTCACACCAAAAAAAAAAAAAAAAGAAACCTCACTGCAAATTAAGTAAACCTTGCTATCAGACCATATTTTAGTACTTGAACAAAGAAAATCTGACGACTATAACGGATGTGAACCTACACTCGTAAGTTGACGAAAGTCGACATTCGTATTTAATCTTAGTTACTGCATGGTATCTTGAGTCACCAGCAATGATGATCACACGTACAACACGAGCAGTACGACGACTAGAATTTCACTCTTTACTTTATGGGACACGTTGGAAAGGCAGGATCAGCAATGAATCTTTGGCATATATTAATGTCTTGAAGTGTCAACATGTAAGATCAGCGACATTTTCTCATGCCCAACCATCACAATCGCAGTTGAACCACTCAATCTATAATAACACTCTACTAATCAGCAGTTGCTCTTTATAACCTATCATCTTCACTGTTGCTGGTATTAACAAACACAAAGAAAAGGAGAGATCAATGTGGTTTTTTCCCACGCTCCACTTTGACTTTTAGGCTACAGAACAGGTAATAAGAGTTGATCGTGCTGGGGATGTCTATGAGCATGACAACAAACACAAACAATTGCCCATAGACACACACTTATTATTAATGTTGTAATGTTCATAGATTCAAAATGTGTTGGTGGGAGTAAGTCAAAAAACACCGCAAATAATTTTACCAATTTGCAGAAATGTTTGCTTTGTTTTCCCTCACAGTAATGTCTGTCAACTTATGTGAGACAATTTAACTCATGTTGACAGAGGTGACTTGTCGCCTATTTAGTAAATTTTGCAAGCTGGGGTGATTTGCTTTAGAAGTGATGGGCACCCCATTTGTAAACTCGAGTCCCACTGAAACAAGTAAAAAGTTTGTTTCCTGTCCCCTCATGATAAAACGGGGACCACCAGTGGTGACCACCAGTGGTCAATCAATATTCTAAAGTTTGTTTATCAATATCAAAGCCAAAAGTTTCCTAACAGATGATTTTTCCTTAATATGAATGCCAGTTGCAAGAAAAAACATTACATGTTCATCATACAACAAAATTACTAGTCCTTGATTACTTAACGATGTATCACAGCTATGATGGACTAACTTGAACATCACAGAACTGTAAACCACTGCAATTTACCAAGTGAAATGCATAATTAGCTGATACTTTTGCTGAACAAATTTGCTGAACGCAAAAGAACATGAGTAGCTGTTTTCCCCTGGCTCACCAGTGCTCTCATCTTCTCCACTTTCTTCAAAGCCAAAGAAAACACATCACAAGCCTCGAGGTAGAAGGGTATGAGTTTGAGAACTAGCAAGATTTCAGTTGTCAGCATCCAATGGCACTTTGTTGAAAACTATGCTAATTTGACATAGAGAAGGCGACGATTTCAATATTACAAGGATTTGGAATTGAAAACAAATTGATTACACAAGTACAGATACTAGAGTGCCAAAGCAGAAATCTGGATGATAACTTATATATTAATGTGCAAACTTGTGTTTCTGAAGATATATCGAAGATAGACAAGAAGTGCAGCTGATTAACAATTTGCCCTACATCGACGTAAATGAGCACTGAATTGATCAGTGTTTTAGTAGTAGCCATGACAAAAGAAATCATGAGCAGGCATACTGTTTTTCTTGTCACGTTTATCACAGTGTATCACTGTTAACACTGTTTATCAGGTTCCGCATGACAATAAACAATTGTTCTTTTGTAATGCAAGCATCCCGAATGGCCAACAAAATTACCATTTTCACCAGAAATCATTAATGGGCAGATTTGAACATTTGACGCATAGGCCATACTGACCTTAAGGATGTTGAATACCACATAATCGAGCAAACTTGATTTTGTACTCGAACCGAAACACCAGTGAAGAGGGCACAAATGAAACTTTCAAGTAATTGCGTATGATGTACTTCAAAGGGAATGGTGTGCGGAGGTGGTTCCTGACGTAACAATAAGAATTCCGTACGGTGATGTTAGAAAAAAATGAACACTCAAAAAGGCTCATACAAATATACACATTTTGTTTGCATTGTTTATTCAAATCTTGTTTGATGATATCAAATCATTATGTTGTCAAAGAAACAAATACAAAAAAAAATGGCTGCTAGTATTCCGCTCGTTAATGTTGCTTGATGAAATAGATTTGTACCAGCAAAGGAAGAATTTATAGATTCTTACAAACGTACACACACACACACACACACACACACACATACTGAAGTGAAACATCCGTCGCTTTCCCCTTTGTAGCCTTTTGCAAAGGCCGCTCGCAATAATTTGTGGACGTGCACAGTCACAGCGAGCGTACTGAGTCCACCGATCGCTGTGTGCGAGTCCATAAATTATTACGAGCTGCCTTTGCAAAAGGCTATCCCCTTTGTTACTTGGTAACCCGAATCTGTCAGGTAGTGCAATGTGGCCTCCGCGCTCTCCACCGATGTCAGAAGTTGCATCCTCCCGTTTCTCATCATAATTCACGTAGAAATCTAAGTGCTAGCTACTGAGCATCTCTTTTTAGAAACAAAATAACCTGTAAAAACGTCTTAGGAGCAATTTCCTCTCTTTTTATTCGCTCCTGTAAACGTTGGTATTTCTCTTATCTATACTGACATGAATGTGACACTACAACGCGAACCTCCCATGTGGAATATCAGCAAAAGCTCAAGCAGTATTTTTTGTACCTACATGTGCTTGCTAGCAAATGCTTTTGTCTGCAAGCAATTTTATTTTTATGTATACCTGTAACCGATTCAAGAAAAATGAACACAAAACCTTATCAAACAGACACCATTTTGAAAACCGAGCTTTAACAATTTTCTGGCATTCTGATTGGTTAAAGGATAGTCTAGGCATTCAGAAACAACAGAGTTATGATCGACTAAATTCTGCATAGTGTCATCCATATTGGTCTTTCCATAGAGCTATATAGCAGCTCCATGGTCTATCCCATCAGCTTGTACTTCTATTTTGATTTCTATCATGGGCCGCAGAACGGGGGCTATTTAAAAAAGAATCCCAGCAAAACCATGAATTTCTGAAGTTTCAGATGTGTCGCAGCCCCCACCTTCCAACATGCACACACAAACACACAGACGGATAGACAGACAGACACACAAACAAACAAACATAGCATTACACAAATTGAATTCGTTCGTCCAAAATGGATAGCGCGATCCGTTAGAGATATAGAAAGACAGAGAGGAAGATAGGAAGAGAAAGGGAAGGGGAGTGATAGGAGGGGAGAGGGGGACTCGGTAGAGACATGAGAACGGCTCGCTTACAAAAAGAAAAAGTACTCTCCTGCTTCTCTTTGGCATCTCTCAACGGGATCTTCATCTGGGACCCTGGCAGCGTTTCGTGAATGATATATAGGCACGCGCCAGTATTTATGCAGCAGACCCTAGCAAGAAGGACATGATAATATGAGTTTTGGTTTCTTGTTGCAATGATGAGCATTGTTGATTTACGTTCATCTCTGCGTAAATTAACATGATGACTTAATATGAAGGAATAGTCTGTCAGAGGAGTATTCAAAAATGATCAAAACGATTCGAAAGAGAGTTACCTAATGTTCAGGGCACGGGTTTGACGCCTCTTGAGAAATATGGTTCTGGACACCTTTTTCAGCAAATAGCAATTAGCAAGCCTATGGGCAACATACTTTGTTCAAAATATTTATGAAAATTGTTATTTTCTCTTTGAAGATGAAATCCTTTTTGTTTCTCTATCTTCTACTGCTTCTTCTAATCCACATAGGATCACCATTGTCAGTGTAATGACCTATATGTTTCTCCATGGGATTAATCAGTCATCTTTACATTGTAGTTCACAAAAGTAAAATTTTTCTTGAAGTATAGACCATAAGCCACAAGTCACCGTTCAATTTCACTTGTTTCTTAATATAAGGGATACATTTGCTATTTCTCTCAAATGTTACTGTTACTGTTTTTTTTTCTAATAACGCTAGAAGAAAACTACAGGAGATGCATGTCAGCTGATCTATACTGCCGTTACATTTCCTTTGTGGCCAAAAAAAAAAATGGTCTCGCTGTCAGTCTTTTTGCTGGTTTTGTTTTCCTTCTTCTTTTAACTAAGGAGGATCTACTTCATTTGAACTGAATAAATACTCTTAATGACCCATGTTTAATGCAAAAGAAAAAAAACTATCAGTCAGAGCCTGCAGAAATCGTTTCCCATTCACATTAAGGATAATAAGGGGACCCTTTTCTATCATGATGCAGATGACAAATATGTTGGACCAAAAAACTCTCGTAAATCTTACCAACCACAGATAGTCATGGAAGGTTTAGTGAGCATGCTTTTTGATGGGTTCGTTTTGTTTCTATGTGCTTTATGCTTCCCTTCATCACTGGTTTCCTGACCTAGTAGCAGCTAAGATTGAGTCAAGCGGCCTAAGCATGCCAATGGTTTTTGCGACACGTGAAATTAATTATGGCAACTTGTCTGCATGCCCATGCATTATGAAGAGATGTGGCGAGCGTGGTGAAAATGAGAAACGGTTGATTGTGCGCTGGGCTCCTCAGAGATTCCCGCTTCCCCTTAAACATCGTGATGTATGGAACGCCTACCGGAGGAACGTTTACTTATTTAAGACTCATTACTAATGTAATCAAACGCGACTTTTGATGCAGGACGGTCAGTTAGCTTCAGAATTTGAGGTTCTACGTTTCAATGTACACATGTCATATCGTCAACGAGGGTAGCTAAAGAAATCCATACATTGCTGGAATACCATCTATAAGCTTACTATACAGTCAATATCGAATATAGTCATAACTTGCTATAGTCTCGAGGAAAACAAAGATCATTAACATCTCATCAAGAAGTGACCTAATGTGGACAAGAAAAATTATATATTTGATTTTGACCGGAAAACATTTGAATTAAACATGTTCATAACTAGATCGAGCCCTATATGCACAGAAAACATCAGTCGAACGATGTTCACTTGGGCCGAAGTGTTTGATGCTGTTTGACGTATAACTTGTGCTACACTTCAATATTATTGTGCCATGCAGTGTATACCATTCATTGGCGATTCTTACTGCTATTACTGTTGTCGTCACATTAAAAGGCCACTGAATCACGTGTTGTGTCTCCACATTGAGCATTTCCAATTTTGATATGGTATTCCATATGCACGTTCCTTCTACTGAATTTGTATGTAATGTGTGATGCATTGTGCATGCACTCAATGTAGGCAGGATGGATCGGATGACGTTAGGAGAAGGTTAAAGTTCATGAGGTATTCTGGCCCAAATCTACATAACCTATTCTGGCCTGTTTCCTCCGGGAATCTGGTATCTTAGGCATGACCTCCCAGATTAGATTTCAGCTCTTGATTGACTTTCAACTTTCAACATTTCCATCAAAACACCCTAATACCTTAAAATAATTCTTCCTACTATTCTCCAAGACATTAAGAATACAGACAAAAATGGTAAGAACGTGCACACAGATAAACAAAATATACACAATGTGATTCAGGGTAAATTCCCAAAGTTTTTTTGTGTTACCAATGTTAACTTGACTTCGATATTTTGTCTGTGAATTATTTGTGTAAGTCTTGTAGAATCGATGTCCCTATGATTAATAAACTTACAGAATTGAACGACTGTTATTGTAAAACAATTACACTAATATTTCACTGTCGCTGCGATGAATTATTATTATGGTCTTCATAATGCTGACAATGAGTATGAAAATGACCACAATTATTATTTGATAGTTATAATGACAAAAATAATGATAACATTGAAAGTAATCGCCATACTATTATCTTCACACTGATGATGATAACAATAACAAAATCAGTTAAGTGAACTTATCATAAGGATAATTGCAATTTCAAATGAAGACAATAATTACAAAATATAAGCTGCAATACTGTAGCCATTACGATTAATTTTGATTCTGCATCATAGACTACAGCAGTAGGAAGCTGTAACGAATGGGACACTTGCTACTCCACTCGGACATACAATAGGTTTACAACAAGAATGGAAATTCAAGCTATGATCGTTGAGCAGATTGCGCCTTTGATAGATATTTCAAGACTGCAGCACACTTTCCTTTTCTTTTACCGAATTCTTGTCCGTATACTCGATATTCGATATTCGACAGCAATTATTCGTTTGTAAATGGGGGCAATTGAAGTTTTCAGCTAACTGACATGACATTGGGCAATTACTCGTCGTGTCTTAGATTTGTAATCTACCCATTTTATCATTACATAGAAATGTTGACGAAATTGCAAAGGAGATGTACAGACTTTGGTATATTCCTTATAAGATGACTGCCATAGTGGCAAATAGACGGCCTCAGCAATACCTCTTGAGAGCGATCACTTGCATCCTTCTACTTATCTCTGAACAAAAGTTCAAAATTCCTCTCAGATGATTTCGTTTCAGTGTTGATATATGAAATGACAAAGATTGCAATTTATGTTAATAATATACTATTATAATAATATATTATTGCTGATAGGGTAATCTCTCTATCCTTAGACTTGGTGAATCTAACTTTCACATCTTATTTAGGCTCTTATTCCAAGAGGCAATATATTCGGGGAAAACTGTAATGATGGCGGAAAAGTCTCGTAAAAGTTCAGTGATGAGAACACTACTGTACCTGCCTCAAAAGTGGTAAAGCGTCTAATGTGTCAAACATGATGAAATACAAGTATGAAGGAAGAGCTACCAAGGAAGAAGAGGAAACCTAGTTTGTCACAGACCGAGAAGAGATAGGATGGATACAAGATAGCTTCCATGAAAGGCAGGAAATTCTCGAGGGACGAAAACACAATGGATCCAGAAAACCGAAAGCCAGATTCACTTTACCCTCGTCCAAACTTTAATTTGATTCAATTCATTCCATTCAATTTCGGGATAATTTTATTACTTTTGCTCCGAGCTGGATTCTGAAAATAATACAAGGGCCCCACGTCCCATACCAATCTCTCCATGTCTTATTTCATCTGGTTTAGTTACCTCGATACGCCAAAATGCATTTTTTCTTCTTTTTTTTTGTATCCCCGTTTTACCTGTGGTAGTGTCCCTCCCTGTACATGTGATGCATAAGGCGCAGAAGTCTTGTATAGAGCATTTGCATTCACAGCACCAACACGGACATTTTAGAAAGTCAAGCAAGTCACACATGACATGAATATTTTCAAGATGTAACATCTGCATATAAATCAACGCACAATGGAACATGTAACTTACTTAAACTTGAGAGGAAATGTTGTGTTGCATCCAGCGGTAAATAAACTAATGTCTGTCTTCCACGAAGATATTATAATTTGCTGAATCTTGAGACGAACTGAATGTGATGAGGCTTTTTTTTTATTTATACTCAAGCATTATATGAATATTACGTGCTGCAGACAAGTACACATGCATGGACTTGACAATAAGAGGCCATGTGGGGGTACTTATCAATCGGCCGTGTCAGGCTTGTACTTACTCACGTATGATAAAAGAAAATTGATATTTTTTTTTTCTCCATTAGATGTCCTCTATAAAATAAAATTGAGAACATTATTCACCTCACAGAAATTGCAATGATAATGATGAAGATTTTAATGAGAGTGATTTAAGAATTGGAGTTACAATAACGATCCCAACAGAAAAAAAACATAGTGCAAAGATTATTTGATATTATCAGTGACGATGTGACAATTATGATTAATATTCAATTTGCTCACAAACAGTAAGTATATATGCAATACGTTTACATGTCATTGGTGGAAGGTTTTCTTGTTATCTTTGTTTGGCGCCCTCCATCATTGAGACTTGATCGAATGCAAGCCAACCGCATTTTGGATCTTGTATTTAGTCAAGGTCTGTATTCTGTGCTGATGATCTATCGGTTTCACCTTCTGGTTGTGGTCCTTAAATGGACTGGCTGGAGATCATAAACAGTAAAATAGAGGGGTAGAGACATACAGAGAGAGATGATAAAGAAAAGAGATAGACAGACAGATGAAGAGAGCGAGAAAGAGAGTTTCTTTCCAGAAAGTTCTTGCAGGAACAAAAATGTGATGAATTAAGGCTTTTCAACGTTTCGTCTGTTTTGCACCACTCGTCCTTCCGAGCAGGCCCTATATAGTGTCTCTTGAATTAATCCTCATTATCTCTCTTGTTATATCTCTCCCGTTTGCAATGTTTACACTCGGAACTTATTATTTGGATTGGCGTGGGGAAGATGATCGATCGATGATCGATTTGGACGGCATTCTACAAGGCAGGCTTTTTAGCAGTTCCCTCCATTTCCGACATCTCTGCTTTGTTTTATTGTAAAAAAAAAAAATGATCTGAAATGATTTCTCTTGAATTTTATGCAAAAGTCACATTGAACTCATTTTTTTTTTTTTTGGTATATGCAAATGTCATATTATATTGTATACTTTTGTCGGAAATGAAATAAAAGATATGAAATGAAATAATCGATTTAGTATGTTCTGGTATTTATTCTTTTCTGGAACACACATACAGAAATACTCGTAAGCATACAGGTATACTCCATCCCTGACAATGATCGTAGCAGTTCTGTATAGTGACATAAGCGTACACGTACTCACGTATACAAGAACGATAAAGACCTGTCAGTATAAACTATGGGTTTTTACAATCCTCAAGTTTATTTCCGCTGGAAAGGGAAAAGAAAATAGAGATAGATGCCATTACTAAACAGTTGTGTCAAGTTTTAGCAAGAGTAGTGCATCCACAATCAAGAGAAAATGATATTTCTATACCAACGTTACCTTTACTTTACTCGACATCCGGAAATCACATTTCAATTCCCTTGTCCTCAAAGCAATTACTATAACCTTCTCCTGGAAGGAAAATTGTTGTTCTTTTTTTACTGATTCTGATATTGATTGTGAAACGGAATGCAGAGTTTCTCGCTTTCGCATCTGCAAACGGAATTTTGACAAATATGCAAATTAAATCATACTGCCTTTCCAGTTGTCCCACTGGATTAGCTGTCCGATTATATTTCCCTCAGAAAAATAAGACTTTGGTATCACTTATTCATGCGCAGGTTCCCACGCGTGTCTACACTGATTACCCGTCCTACCTGTTTACCTCTGTAAAATGTCTTCTGAAAACCATGTTCCATATAGTTTGTCTACTGCCATAGGGCTTTGGGCAACAGCACGCTATCATCTAACAGTAGGTGTTTGCATTCATAGTAAAGCAATAATGAAAGTTAGCGAAGAAAATGTAGCAGAGAAAGATGGGGAAATCTTCTGGATATTGCAAGAGCTGGAAACTTAGCAGTTGAAAGACATTTCTACAATAGAGTAACTAGGTGTAATTATTGCAGTGTCGAAGTGATGAAAATACAGGTTTGTTACTATTTTCTTCTCTCCAATCTGCACCATTTGGAAAATTATGGTTGACGTCGTTAGCATGGAAATGAAATATGTTGCATTTCGGAGTACCAGTCCCCCCCCCCCCAGACACACACACACACACACACACACACACACACACACACACACACACACACACACACACACACACACACACACACATACACACACACACACACAGATACCACCACCACCACCACTAACGCCACTATGACCCAGAACAGCACTGTATCTATTTGTTGGTAGAGAAAAAGCTATGGGTCAGAATATTTTCTTTACACTGCGTCGACCATCGGTCCGGCATCTCTGCAGATTACAATTAACTCTACACACAAATCTATATCCTAGAACTTTTTTTGTTTTTGTTTTTGTTTTGTTTTGCCTGCTACGTTAGCAGAAATACAGATTTCTCATTTAACTTAAATGACATAAGAATTAACTATATATTACGCTCTTATAAATGCATAATATATCTCCAAGGTGTTTCGGTATACTTCCTTCACGTTAAACATTCTTTTTTCTTGTTAATACTGATGATTCATCAATTTTTGTTCGTCTGTTGAACGACTGCTTGAACAGTTGATGAGTCTGATGAGGGAATTATCCCCCTTGTTAATCATAATAATGATGAAGCCTGATAGATTTTGTCTCGATGCAGGAGAATGTTAATAGATATCATGGCGCTCTGAAGAAAAAAAAAAACAAGAACAGAATTCTATAGACGTTATAAGAAGTCAAGGGTAAGGAAAGATGGACAGGCGTGACGTCACAAAGAAGAGTGATAGCCGTGTCAATGCATGGTGACTCCAAGGGGACCGAAGGAAAGTGTTGGGTAAGGATATCTCACAGCGTGCCCCTTTATTTGCATGGCCGACTCGACAGGCTTTTCGCGCTTAAAAAAGGACAAGACTGAGCGGTCCGCAAACGTTATGAGACGCCTCTCTAATACTGCGGAAAGCTAGGCAAAAGACAATCGTCTTACACCGGTCTCTAGCTATCGAGTGAATATATATATATATATATATATATATATATATATATATATATATATATATATATATATATATATATATATATATATATGGGGAATGCAGAATGTTTCAGTAACCTACTTTACGATTTGAAATAGATAGCAGTTTCCCCTTACATTTTCTTATGTTGCATTGGGCGTCTTCAGAGCGGGATCAAAGGTTGAATTTCGAAGCACAATGACAACGAGAACGGAGAAACGGTGGAAAGGGGTAGTTTTAGAATCCTTAGGCAAGCATATACATTATTTTCATCATAGGGGATCAGTAAAAGCCTATTTGGGCCTGAGGTAAAAAGGCAACAATGTAAATACAAGAACTAACAAAAAATACAACTTGCAATGACAATACAAACATAGAAAATGATACATTGTTGCCATGATTTAGAAACAGGATTATTATGAATGGAGACAATTTCCAAATGAGACCACAAAACTCATTATCAACACAAAGATGAATGGTTATTGCATTGTCCAAAAATCTAGATTTATTGCACAATGATTGATATACAAATTCAATATTAAGTTAAGAGTAAAGAAATACATTTTACCTCTCCGTATATTCGTAATGTTTGTCGCATTGAGGTGTGAAACCTATAGACGGGCGTAAAAAAAAAAAGAACACAGATCAAATTAAAGTACTTCAATAACAACAACCCGTGCGACGAATATGTCGAAATAATCTGTCCATCGACAATGATAACTATCAACTTCTTCTCGAGAGCACCCATCGGTGGAAAGACAGCTGGTGATGGATTGATTAACAAATTACTGGAAGCAAGAAGAGTAAGTACTTTATATTACAAGAAAACTGGAGACGGAATCTACACAGAAAGAAGCACGAAGACGGGAGATGAGAAAAGAATAGATCTTTCTCAGGCGAGTAGTCCCGTGACAACAAACACGTCACATATCACTGCTCCGCCTGTCTTTCGATGTTGGCAAAATTAATTTCAGTCATGTCGGTTACTAATGCTCCAACAAACCCGCTTCGAGGGCTTTCTGTCAGCGAATCCGACGGGCGCGAGGCGGGTAAATTTGCGGAGTGTTCAGGTATGTCAAGTGGGGTGCTGAGCGCGGAAAATTGCCAGGGAATCGATTTCGACATGGAAACAACTTGTGCGAGCAGCGACTAGGCGAGGTGGGGAGTTCGTGGCGGGCTAGGGGATTTCATACCGGGCACACAATCCAATCAATCACTTTGGTGAAGCTCTTAGCCGCGAAAGAAAGATTCATTCCTCGTCCCGATTAGAGGATTAATGAAAATTAAGCGCCCTACATTCTTCTCTTCCTCCCACTCATCGTACTTTCATGGTCTGTCCTGACATTTCCCTCCTTCCAATTATAAACTCATTTTCTTCTTTTTCCTCGTTTGTTTTTCTCTAGAAATCCCAAGTGCATACTCCAATGCCACACCACACCCAGACACACGTACACATTCTAAAGTGTAAGAATTAGCCATGTTTAATTATCATAAAGTAATTCTCGCTGAATGACACAGTGAAAAGAGAATGCAGCAATGGCATATCAACAATACTTCATGTACATTCAATAAGAGCTAATAGTATTCTCCAAAGGCTTTTTAGCGAAATCCAACCATTTATGGAAATATCCACGCGTAGGTGGAAAGATTTCGAGAACGTAAGATAGATAAAAATAGGTGTACACAGAGAAACAGATGAAAAGAGATTATAAGAGAAAGAGAGAGGGTAGAAAGAGAAAGGTAATACTGGTGGTTATCTCACTATCAGTTTGGCAACCGCTTTGACATATACGTTCAACCTGGTGCAATAAAGAGTAGATGGCCAGTGGAAAGTTCCCTTTAAAATGTGACTCATTCACCCCTCGTGCATGTACGTCATCCAGCCGCTCTCTGCATATTATTTCTGCTCCAAGTATATGCACTGGTTGGGATGGCCGGAAATTGGTACTCGAGAGAACAGCTCGACTGACGGTAGCCAGCGCTGCCATCTACATGTATTTATAAATCTCTCTCTTTTTTCTTTTTTTGCTCCCGTATTGGTATTTTATGTACGATATACGCAGTTCCCATCATCAAAAGAAGATGTATTACAAACAATGGCGGGGAAGAGATGGCGGGTGAACGGGAGAGGGGGGACGAAAGAGAAGTAAGATGCGCCGATGTGTTTGAAGTAACTCCTCTAAAACTCGAGCGGGGAAGTCTTGATATAATTTAGGCAAGTGCCGTCTTGCGGAGCGACTTTAATGCGAGCCCAATTTAGGAGTAATTAATTGAATCAAGTTCGTGTATCTTGTGTAACCGTAGCGATGCAGCGCGCAGAAAAGTGGATGAGGTCCAACAACTTTGATCTGGCGGAAGGGCAAGACGAGATTTGACACACACGGGACTAAAGGAGGAATGCTTTTCTACATGTTCACTGTTATTGATACGCTGGCTTAGAGGAACGACGAAATTTTCGATTATATTATTTGACATGTTAAAGAATGTGCTCAGTACTGTGATTCCTAGGTTCCCTCTCAGATTACATGCCTTCATGCATTGTGTCATTGCAGAAACTACGGGTGTTTTTACAGTGATTTTATAACAGAGTGCAAATGAGTCTTTGTTTCTATCTTAATTGCATGTCACTACACACAATAATGAAGGGTTTCTATTGTACTTCTCTAGTTTTTGGACAAATAATATAGTAGCAAAACTGATAACCACAAATCGACGGCGTGTTCTCATAACATTAGAGCCGTAGCAATATTTAGAGAGACATAAGATATCTACTCGACGTATTACAAATTCAAGTATCCATTTCTACCCTTACCCAACGTTGACATGATGATTCAAACGTTTTCAAGCACTGGACCATCTGAATGGACCATTTTATAGGAAAGTAAAGAATGACACGTTGTTGCAATTTATCTCTGATAGATGTACTAATCTTCACATGCAGAATAGGCACTAAATCCATCAGAGACGATAACCTGCGTTTCTTCACATGGACAGGAATGAACCACCTGCACCGTATGACTAGGCTGATGGGAACTGTACCACCACGGATCATGATCAAGATGCGAGCCCCTACCCAGCTTTAATATAGAAAACTCGTGAAATTCTTCATTTGTCTAGACAGCAGAGCTCAAGGAGACATTTTCAAGTCCGGTTGTGATAATGGAGACTGTGAAGATTTTTATCAAAATAAAGAAATCAATTTTCTTTCAATTTCAGGCAAACTATAGCATTGTAAACCATTCAAATACCGAATCGGAGTGTTGAGAAAGAGGAGTGGAGGTTGCTTTTAGTCATACCCCCCCCCCCCCAATCAATTTACACGCGCTCTCTGATGCGAAAAACATCTCGTACATGTATAATGACAGTTGTCGGCAATCATAGCATTTTAATCTCCGGGGTAACCTCGTGTTCACTGATATTTCCTGTCTAAAATTAACCGTTGATCCACGTCAGAAACAGGAATTGTTTTTTTCCTCTTGTGACATGTTTTTAAAGACTTTTCATGCGATTTTCTAATTCATTGTTTTTGTTGTTGTTGTTATTGTTTATTGTTGTCGTTTATGTTGATGTTATTGCTGCTGGTACTGCTGCTGTTGTTGTTGTTTGTTTTTTTTTCCCCAACACATGATGGCTGGGTACCCCTGGCCAGCACAAAGTGTCAATATCAGCGTAGGGCGAATATGCCGAGGCCAGTCGACAGCGTCGTCTTGTCAGCAGAGGGCGACATTGCACATTCTCGCCCAAACGTCATTCACTGTCTTCATTCGTGGAGGGGGAGGGGTACATTAGATTGATGACAATAACAGTAAAGTCTCGCACAATACGAAAGGGCAAAAATGACATTGAAAGATGCTTGCATTACTTATTAACGTCGACATCGAAATTTTTGGCCTGTGGTGCATAATGACATGCATGTTGCAGTGAAGAAAGCATAGAAAAAAAGGTTAATCCTCAATGGTTGAGGAAATGATTTTGGATTCATCAATAATGTCTCCTCCATTTATTTCATCAAAGCAATGAGTCGGATATCATATAGGGAATTAAGTAATTATACAGATTAAATGGATTTGTTCTAAGAACTGTTTGAGTTGCATTTGGAAGATACTAAATCAAACAATATGTTTGTTGTTTGTTTTCCATCTGAGAAGATGGCTGGATAACCCATATTGAGCTACACTAAGCTGGTCTTCCATGGGGTCTAGTTCTATGTCAGGCGGGACCTCTTCACCGGGTTAACACCCTGCTCTTTGCGATGAATGAATGAAGCGGGATCTTTTCCGTGCATGATGGTTGTGACTCTCTCACACACGGGTCGGAGGCAGACGCGCTACCGACTGAGCCAACTCACCGCCCTGAACACGAAGACAACATATCGATAATCCAGAGTAAAAGAATTTGAGAAAAGACAAAGAAAAAATAATGTCTCCAAGGGTTTTAATTTCCCTATGACGCCATTGCCCCTCCACCCCCCCCCCCCACACACACACACACTCAAAAAAGAGGATTTAAAAATAACCTTCAGAACACCCTGCATGACTACCAACAACATCAACACGCCTCCTTTTGCTCATAGCGAACATACCATGCCTACTCAAGGAGGCTATGCATAAACAAACAATAGAGGGCTTCTTTCATAATAAATTTCGTAGGACCTCATACGTCCAATTACGCGGATGTCTATATTAATCGAAGAGTGTATGATTTTATGAAATTTTAATACACGAATATGCGTAGATAGATGATTTATATATACACGCGCTTAAACATCCAATACCCCCGGCATCCCTTTAAACTGCAATGACGTTTGAGTCATTATCATAATATGTCAATTTACAGGTATGCTGTTTCACATACATTATTTAAACTATCCGTGTATTACTAATTTATGTTGATATCCTGACTTGTTACGACATTGTTGTACCCCAGTCGCGATCAGTCCCAAGAAGACCCCAGAACTTGGCAAAATAAAAAGAGCGGAAAAGCCACATCATCCGATATATCCCCCTATTAGTGCAAAGAGGAAACAAAACATGTGTGACATCTCGAGTGAGTGGTCCCAATGAGGCAAGAGTAACAGAGTGGAATGGCGCCATCTTCCGACAGAGTAACGATATACAATTTATTTTTTCTTGAATTTCCTCCCTCTTCCCCACGTCTAGTCCTCTCTTCCCCCCCCCCCTCTCTCTCTCTCTCTCTCTCTCTCTCTCTCTCTTCCACAATCTCTCTTCCTTTGTTTTTATTATGAAATTTTTATTTACTGGTAAACTTAAAGCTTGTCCAGTTCGTCATAGCACCATATTTACACGAGAAATTTTATTCTCTTTAATTTTTTGGGGTCACGTGTGCATTTTAAACAACTCTGCGATATATCTTATACTAAAATACAAAGGTGGGCTAGGAGACGCAAAAATATAATTGTTCCCTGCACGCCTTCTTTCCACTTCCTCACTCTTGCCACAGTTCTACAGAAGGAGGCATGGAATATACACAGATAGATGTTACGATACACACAATTTTGCAGAAGTTTATACACCTTCCATTCCCCTTCCCTTTCTGCTGATGTTCACAATGTCTTTTTATGTTTTCTAATAAACAAAAGAGGCAATGAGCGTGCCACTATTGAAGCTAATTGAAGAGGCGTACTCCTTATTCCTCCCCTACTTTCACTTTCTTTCAAACTCATAGAGACTTCCATCCATCATATTAGTGGTCACGTGCAATATTCATGATCAAGTGGCCATCAAAATAATGAAGCAACCCACTTCTTTCTCAATATCACTTGCTGGTAGTCCAGATGCTTAGATTGTCAAGTTACAGAAGTCGATAAACGCCCTCTAACGCGTGGCAGCATCCAACTGCTTCACCTCTTGTCCCTTGCAAGGAGGGAATCGTTACCATGATATTGAGGGAGTGATGTGCATTTCTTCCGAGGTAATATTACGTTATTTTTTTGTAAATTTTTAGTCCATTCTAGCAGGGTCGAAAAATTATTGCCATAACAGAGAGTTAATCCAACACAAGTTTACATTAATGAAACACCTAAATTTTGGAACCTCTAATTCTAACTATGTCTGACTACTTATTGTTTCTTCTCAAACCTGCTAGTTGTTGTTGTTGTTGTTTTAAAGAAGAAAGGGAAAGAGAGAAAAAATGGGGCCCTATACATCAAATAATTTGCCCCAGACAATAATAATGTAAAACAAATACAGTCATCTTAGCGATATCAAACAAGAATATTAAGTATACCCCGATGTCTCCTCAATGGAGCTCATATCGTCTCCACGAGGGAGCTCATAGAAAAAAAATACAACTATGATATTGATTATTATTAAGGTAATATCAGGGAGGTGGAACTACCTGGTAATATTATCCAAAACCAAAAAACATAATCACCAAAGTATACCAAGTCTCCTCAAGGGAGCTCATATCGTCTCCACGAGGGAGCTCATAATACTTAGTAGGCGTCTCCACAAAGAAGCTCATACCTGCTAGTGTTAATGTTCACATGATATCCATACACAGAAAGTTCTTCCTTCACCAGTGTACCCTTAATTACATAGGGCGTCAGTCAACTTTTTCCATGCTCACATTATGTTTTAACTTTCAATTAGTGTCTTAAGAACATCCTTATTTATAATGTTATATGAAAATGGTTTCTCCCGGTAAACTAAAAGCATTCATATTGACCCACCATGGCATTGTTCCTATGCTCATATTTTGTATCTCTTAAGGAGAGAATAACTGAAAAGATGTATTCGGCATTCCATTCTCAACGCCAAAACTCTGCTTCTCCAACTATGTGTGGTTCCACGATCGACGTTAAGACTGAAGACGTCCTGACAGCAAGAGTGATCGTATTAACTTGTTGCCTATGAGGCATGGTATTTTAACAAATATCTAATGTATAGCACGCGAGGTTCCAGTAGACGATGGGTTAATTTTCGACAGAAGAGAGATGTTTCTACTGAGACAACAGGGATACCAACATCATGTTTAGAAAATTTCTTACAGATCATCACTCGTTTGATCGTTAATTTTTGTCATCTATGGTACTATCAGAATATTCCTGACCTATGTTTTGAGTTGTCTTGACGGGTATAGTACACTGAGATTATACATTTTCCTAAAATTATATCATAGAAAAGAGGGCAATCATTAATAGATAGCAAAACTCATCACATGTGATGACTTTAATCATGCTTCTTCCCTTGTTTTCGGCGGACACAACTTTGATACAATATTGAGAATTTCTTGACCAAAGGGGTAGATATAGTGTTCTATTAGTTTGATACCGATGATCACCAAAAATGAACTCCATCTAGTTGCACAAAGTCGAGAGTTAAACGGTGCATTGCTTTTTCACTTTCATGACGTTTGATGGAATAAGAATAAAGCACTCAATACACATGAAGACATGAAACTTGTGATCAGTTGTCGCCATATATAGCTGATTGATTCACAATGTTGTTGTTGTTGTAGTAGTTTTTTAGTTGTATATTGTATGTATGTATTGACATTTCTCAATAATTCATGCTGACACCCCAGGACGATTAAAAAAAAGAAGGTAGATGTTTTGTTTTGTTTCTTATAATGAAACTTTTTGATGTTTGGCTTGTCATTAAGTGGTTAACATCAAGACATGGGATAATTTTCTCTTTCAGTAGAAAAAAGAGCCATAAAAGAGAGCTATATATGCCACGTGTGCCGTTAAGTGTGTTTCTCACTATCTCAAAGAATCACCATAAAAAAGGGGTTGGAAATCTGTAGCCCGATCTCAACCGAAACCTTACCACCCCTTTAACTCTCTTGATTTCAATCTTTCGATTCATGATGAAGTCTGAATGTGCTTGACATCGATTATATTGACAATTATGATGAAAGATTACTTAACAAACTTTGTGGATATTCATTTTCATTCATCCATTCATTCATTTATTTTTCCATTTCCATAAAAAGTGAAAAAACAAAAGAAACTAAGATATGGAGACCTATGAATAACCTAACTAATCCTTTGAGACGCCTTTACTAACTATTGCCGAGGTTATTCCAATATTTAGGTCCAGCAAATGTAAATATAGATTGTGTAAAAATGTAGTCCTAGTTAGAGGCAGATGAAATTAATCAGAGTGACGAGTCGGGTATTTATGGAAGGAGCGGTTTCTCGGAAACATGTTGGTGAAAACGGACGGCAATAGATAATTACTGAGTTTGTAAATAAATTGACCAAGATGATGATAATAAACTTCAGTTATCTTTAAAATTTTGTTTTCGGAAAATAAAACATCGGTGTGAGCTCTCCAAGATACATGACAAATTATTCGAAGGGCTTTTTTTTTCTGGACACGGGACAGTCTGTCGAGATAAGTTGGATGAGCGCTCCCCCAAACTATGATACCATAAGTAAGATAAGGCAAAATTAAAGCTGAATATAACATTTAAAGGGTAGGAGTGGGAAAATGATATATAACTCTATCAATAACACGAATATTTAGAGATATAATGTGACAAATACTATCAATATGTGACTTCCAAGGAAGTTTATTATCAACAACCAAACCTAAGAACTTCATTGACGAAACTTCATCTATAACTATATCATCTTTTTTTATATTATTGGGGAGGCTATTCGAAGTATTACTAAATAACATATATACATTTTGTTAAGAGTTAAAGACAAGTTATTTGACCTTATCCGACATAACAATTTTTTAAGTTCAGAATTGAACATATCCACCAGAATGTGAGGATCTGAATGAGAAACAAAAACATTTGAGTCATCAGCAAACAGTACAAAAGATAAAATATTAGAAGCATTTGTTATATCATTAATGTATGTACAGAATAAACAAAAGAGGTTCCAGTAAACTACCCTGTGGAACACCACAGTTGACAGATTGTTCGCAGGATTTATGGATATGTATTTTCCAGTTCTTCGTTTATCTTTTTGTTTTGTTTCACTGTAATTCTATTCATTTATAATTATGAACAAAAAGAAGATTGGTTAAATGGGTAGAGAGATTCACAAGCACTAGAACATCCATGACAGGCTTAAAAGGTTTCAAGATGAAATACGACAGAACTGAAACAGCAAATCATTCATTATTCAAAACAACTGTCAAAAAGATAATTTCACGACGAAACTATAATTATCAAAGTTATGCTCCCAAAATTGTATGCTATAATACGCTGGAAAATATGTCATTAACAGAGAAACTCAACTCATGCTAGAGTGGAGGCTAATTCATATAGCAAATCAAAATCGTAATGTTTAATTCAAATCAGACAAAAGAGAGAAAACTATATTCATGAAAATTATGAGAATAGGAAAGAAGCCAGGCACATGACTATAGAGACCAATATGATATCTGCACAGTCGATTCTTTTGTCTCTCATTAGCTTACACGCAAACTTTCATTGAATCAAAGCTTTAGATGAACTTCATTTGAAATGAAATAAAGTTACACTTTCCTGCGACGAACGAGTGGGTTTATAAAGAATGACACAAGTTCAAGAGCCAAGATTTTGTTCTTTAATTGAACACACACAGAAATGAGAAAGTCTCAGGCCGGCAGTAGAGCCCACGGCAAGACACGTTATCCTCATTGTCAAGCCTATCGGAGGAGACTCGAAGACGTCGGACTCCTGTGTCGAAGAGTCATACGCTACGAACGTCCGGGACCCCAGTCCACTTCTCGTGAAGAGCATTAGAAATCCGGTGTAGCGGTCAAAAACACAAAACCGGCCGACAATGCTCGGGTGATGAGGCCTACGGATCACAGTCGTTAAGATGACTTTTCGCTTCCCTGAAGATTAAGAATGAATTATATTCATGAATATAATGACAACAAAGTTTTAAAAAAAAGTAGTCGATGATGGCAACAGTGTGAGTTTGAGCCAGAAGAGCACTTTATCAAATTTTAATTTCTGCATGACAATATATACTTATAATATGTATACAATGTATGTAATGATAATAGTAAATATAATGAATAAATATTGAAATCTATCTCACCTGCGATCCACTTAGACTAGAGACGACCACCATACTAGGGCTTCCTATAGTTCAGTCGGTAAGAGCGCCAGTCTAATCTGGAGGTCTCTGTTACGGATCCCAATGAAATCCCATTTTCTTTTTCCTATGTTAATTTGTTATCATATTTTCTGGTCGGTTTCCCCTCTGTTTGCACTTCCTATACATATATATAAATAAATAACCACATACATTGACATATATATATATATATATATATATATATATATATAAACATGATGAGATTTCACGTATTGACTCCACGAGGAAATTGACAGACTCCTGAAGAAGGCGTAGGACGCCGAAAATTTGAGTCGAATAAACACATTCTTTATTGGCCAAAAATGCATTACCAGGCATTTTGTTTCTTCATTTATACATATATATATATATATATATATATATATATATATATATATATATGTGTGTATGTGTGTGTGTATGTATATATATATATATATATATATATGATATTCTTTCTGGTTATCGGCAAGGATCTAGTTTCAAATCACATACAAAAACGAAGAAGAGAAGAGAACATCGACTGGTTACTTGAAGCGGATTCCGTAAGACTCTGAATAATGCAATGGATATATACTCTTCTACCTTCTTCGTGTAGTCCGAGTACAATGGATTGATGCCTGAGCCCACATTTTTCTCAGGCAGACTAAAGAACACACAGATATCATCCGTCACTTTCTACAGCAAGTATAATAGTTCGCTGGCGCTCAGCGAAATCTCACAACAAAAGTCAATTTTCTCTTATCCACTAGCTTTCAAACCAGTAATCGAAATTCAAGGTACTTACATGTACATGTATATGTATATGACATTTTTGAGGGAGGGTGGGGGGAGGTTTGTAAGATAATAACCTCTTCGACGTATTTTCCTTCTTTTAAGCAAATATCAGCTAGTCTCTTTTTCTGGGATTCCAATCGCAACTTCAAAATCCATTACCAGGGATGATGGTAGTTGCGCGAGGAGATTTGCATACATTTGCATGATATTTACATAGATGGGAGCGTGGTAATGTGGCGCCTCCCGGGAAATCTTCCTACATCCCATTTTCCTTCGGAGCATCAATCATGAAACAGGGTCTTGCGGGGCTAAGGATGATGCTGATCAAAGCCCGCATTAAACTCCTCTTGTAAACCACGGAAAAGGCTTACACAAAGTAGGAGCTTTCTTCACGGCATAGAGGGAAAATATGGCATATGTTATCAAGGTAAGGACATCTTTTAAGACGCGGTTAAGGCCGTAATCTCACTGGTGGGAAGACGTAAAACTCCCTCCGCGGAATTAAGGATAGGATTTGCTTAATGGCCAACGCAGTTTCATTATGTCGCAAATAGATACGTATTTTTATGTGTGTTAACCCTTTGCGTACAATTCGTGTCTTTCCGTGTCTATAACTATTTCAACACATCATAATCAGTGTTGTCTCAAGTTTTCTTTTTGTTTGTTTGTTTCTTCATCATTCCAGTTGAAATAAGAAAAATACAGACAGACAGACTCACTCAAAAGTTGCAAGCTCAAAATAATATCAAGGAAATGCGAAAAGACCTGTAATGGTATGATAGCACGTATCAAAGCTAATAACCACCAAAAAAAAAGTAAGAGAGGTCGAAAATCGTGAATCATTCCTTAAATGATAGTTTAAGGATGGTATGTTTAATGATAGTTTAAGCTTTGATGGCGCACGTCTAAACACAATGTCGCATTGAACTTTTCATGCCATCACTTCCGTCCGACCCCCCCCCCTACACTCACAACACACACACATACACACACACGGATCCATGCCTAGATGGTAGGTTGATCTGAAGTTACAAGAGAAGCTTGTAGATACATGTGAGTTGTGTTTCAATTAGATAAGTGCGTTAAGTTACCATACAGTTTGATAATCCCTTATTGTGCATACTTTCCTCAAAGTGCACCTTCTTCGGGTGTTTCGAAATATCAAGTGCTGGCAACAACTCTATTTCTGCGTCATGCTGAGTCAATTGGAAAATACGACCTGAGATTGCTGTTTCTCTCAGAGGTTAGATTTGATAATTGCACAACTGAACAAGAAAGAAAAAGATCAAAATGGATTTTCAGACGAAGAAATCAGTCGTTTCTCGCCAGCAGAGTGCGATCCTCGATCCAACGCCAGCCCTTGTCTTCATCACCGCACCTCGTTTCCGTCCAGCCATATTAGAGCCATCACATTCCTGTTTTCATTCAACGCCAATTTCAGTCTAATCGACATGCAGGGACCTGTCTCCGTGGCCCGATAAAGACGATGGGAATAGTTTGCCAATAATGATTTGCTTGTTTTAAGCAGCGCGTTTACTTACAATCAGCTTTTTCTCACCTTTTCGGGTGGGGGGCATCTCTACCCCAATTGCAGTCAGCTCAATATTTAGATCAGAGCACTGAATACTGAACTGCCAAACTTCCATTTATTAATCACCCAAATCACTCTTAATCGTAATTCGACTCCGCCAGAGACGGGAAAACTGTCGTCTTGACACCTTGTCCCTAGCTAAACAAGGCGTGAAAATGTTCATTCGTTCGAGTTCAATTTATCATCGGCGTTTCATCGGCAAGGAAAACAATTTTGGTATAGGTTTGCCGGCCAATTAAGTGGCTCCCTCGCTCCGCTGGGAGGCGGATTCAAGAGATAAGATGAATTTGAGAGAACTGAGCAGGTACTTACATGATGGAATAGTGGGATTGATGGACACGCCTTAGGTTGGTCGAAAACTCTCTTCACGAGACCTTAGCTGAGGATGATCCAGATTAAAACAAGAATACAAGAAAACCTGAAAGGGATATAAAAGTTGAAAACAGAAATCATGTAAACTATAAGCAATGCAAAGCGGTACAGTATTGCTTTCAGAGTGACATTGTTTAGTCCACATATCTTGAAATAAACAATAACCTCAGCAACGAAAAGGGTGACGACGACGAATAGGATGATGATGATGATGATGATGATGATGATGATGATGGGTGGTGGTGGTGGTGGTGGTGGTAATAATGACCCGACGTTGCTTGGGGGTAGGACATTGGTAGGAGTGATGGTGTCGGTAAAGGCTGTAGGGGCTCGGGCATTGGAAATTGTGAAGATGATATCTATGGTGTTGGGGATAGTGATTGATGCATTGGTGTGTGGTGATATTGTGCTGGTGGTAATATTAGGAATGATGATCAGAGATGTGTAGAGAATCAGAGTATAATAGTGATGGTAATATTGAAATGAGTGTGTAACGGAGAGAATAGTTACAACACGGAGATGGTGAAGTTGCCGATGATGGTTGTCTCCTGACAGTGATATTGATATGGCTGTGTAATGGTGATGGTGACGTTTATACGTAGGGGATAGTGATGATGGAGACATGTAACCAAATGGACATCTACGTGAAGAAGAGGACGGAGAGCATGTCATATCTTTGTGGTGTCGGATGTCAATGCGAAATTCAGGGATATTATGTGCTTGCTATTTCTTTCACTTTCCCTTTTCGCTTTCCCTGGCGTCCTCAGAAGCATACCCGTTTGAAAATATTTACACATATAGGTTGTATAAAATAAAATAGTGATACAAGTTAAAGATTGGGATATATCATGTCTACATCAAGCCGTGACTTCAATACGATGGCTAAAATGTTAGTCTATACTGTAAAACGAGAAATTTTCGCGTGCATTTTAATTTCGCGAATTTCGCGAGCGCCGAAATTCGCGAAATTAAAATGCACGCGAAAGTTTTTGTCTACACTACATGCATTGAACGCCAGTGGCAATTCGCGAAAATTGCATGCCATGAAAAAGGCTCTCGGCTCCAATTCGCGAAAATTTCATGCCGCGAATATATCATGTTTTACAGTACTTGCCTTTCAACGCCTCATTATAATGCAACTTAGCTTGCTGCATTTTAAAGATTCATGGCCTGACATATAATTTTCTTTGGATTGCCTATCAATGTTATTAGGTTTGGTGTTTTTTTTTTTCAAGAAGTATGTGTCATGGACACTGAAGTCTGATGTCAGTTTCACTGATCTCACAGGTGTCTCCACATGAGAGTCGTTTTATAATTATTGCTCTCATTTGATCGACATTTGACTAGCTAACAGTATCAGATTATTTTTTATAAAAACTACAAAACGTTAATGCCTTTCTCTCATTCTCACTCTCTACTTCTCTTTTTCTCTCTTCTTCTCTCTTCATTACAAGATTTCGGACTTAGTTCCCAATTAAGCGGTGACAATGCATGGAGAGACTTTAATAAGCAAATACCCGGGCACAATTTATAAAACAGTCTTTTGAAAAGTGATGAATTATGGATCCGATGTAGGTTTGTCAAGAAACACGACAACAAAACAGACAAAACCACACGCATGATATTTGTTGGGGCGGTTACAAATGAGTAGAGATGTAAATTCAACGGTGTAGCTTTTACTGGAACATCGTCTGCTCATTTCCATCGCAAAGGAAGTAATGCCCTTAGGTCTAGGAAAGGCCCTAACGATCAGTAGTGAAAGGAGCAAAAAGATTTTTGCCTAATTAAAGGTTTCTTGGCGTGACATCCAAACCGAATGAACTCGGATAAGATTTCCCCCTCATACCGTTTTCTCTAGTTCTGTCCTTTTTTCTCAAACAATTTGTGGAATGGGATAATCCTGCGCTGTAATAACTCATTAAACAAATGGCCAGCCGAAAATTGACGCGCGACTCGGATTCGTTGAAGGTCGGCAGAGACCTGCGGACTCTACATGAGAGTTCTCGTATTGCGCGAGATTTCTTCCTTCTTTTCCCTCTCTTTTCTCTCACTCACTCTCTCTCTTCAACCTCTATTCTTGTATGTTCGCCTTTTCATCACTCTGGGCGCCCCTCCCTAATATTTAGCTGGTTGTTGTGTAAGGTGAGAAGCAGGTGTGTTTGTTTGGCGTATTGATGGAAGATAATGCACGCTGCAAGAAAGGAAAAGGACGTAAGAAAAGTAATGAAACGGCGAGAACGAACTTCGATGCAAAAGTCACCAGGGTGTTAAAATGAAGCAAATGGTAACAATATATCTTGAGTTATCTTGTTCGATCACCTTTGATGCATACTCTGATATTGGGTAGTTGTCCCGCCCTAAGGCTTGCAGAGGATCCCCCTCCCTCTCTCCCTCCTTAGCTTCTGTTCTCGCTTAGTCTTTCGTTCTTTCTCTACCTCTTCTTCTTCCTTTCTCGGCATTTAGCCTTTGTGTGTCTATCTATCTGTAAATACTTGATTTCCTCCATCACCCTACGTTTTCCTGGTTTTTTTTTTCCTGTCTTCCTCAACATGCTCAATATAAGTTATCACTTTAGTGGAGAAATAAAATGTAGAAAAATATGTTCAGGATAACTGCAATATTCAATTCAATTCAATATGATATGAATGAAGCAGTATGTTATGTCAGTATCGATGATGAAACATGATTATTTCATTCTATTAGAAAATTTGATATTCATCTATCACTAACAAATCAATTATCCAATATATTCATTAGATTATCATTCATCTATCTTTGCCTCTATCTTTAGTGCTGTGGATCGTGTTTATTTGTTTGTTAGTTTGTTTGCTTGCTTGTTTGCTTTGGAGAAACTTTTTTTAGATACAGATATTATGACCACCATTCTGCATTTATATCTCGGAAAGCGAAATACAATACCAATCTATCATATTGAAGGGTTTCAAACCAAACTCAGCTGATTGCAGTAAGGAAAGTCAATCACCAATGTATATGTTCCTCCTAGCAATCAATTCAGATCATGCAGGTCTCTACAAATTTGAGTCACTGCCGAGTTCTGCGTACTCTGGCCCTTCTTTCACTCTTTTTTTCATGTGACCGAGTCACAAGTCTACAACGCGAGATAATAAAAAGAAAATATTTGATCTTTTGGCAAGAATATGAGGGCGGATAGGCTCCCTACTTGAATTTTCAATTTGAGCAAAAGTTTTTAGCAAAACTCTGTCTATATTAACATTTGAAATGAATCAGCATGTTGAGCAATACAGGAAAAAACAAGCAAATATGAAAGAAAGATTTCATTTTCAGCATGAAGATGAAACAACCACACCCAATTAGGTATATACTTAATGGCTTGCTGCAGTTGGGTCCCTTCTCTTTATTGCGGAATATTTACATCACCAGTCATTATTATATTCTTCCCCCTAGTTCTCATACCTATTTTTGAACAATTTACTGCCAATATAATGCTCAGATCTCTGTCAGTCCTACTTATCAACCACTAAGTTGGTTTTTTTTTCCGTGTACAATCTGTCCAAATAGCGTCACAAGTATTAATAGTAATGATGACGATAATAATATCAATTCATAAAGCGCAGGACCTACGTACATAATATTCTTCTGTGCTGCAAGAGCTCGTGATATACTTAATGATAATGAAAGGTTCATTAGAAAAAAAAGGGCTTTGAGTCATCATTTACAGACCGCCACAGTTCAGTTGGGGATTTCCTGATTTCTAATGGTACGTCCACAGTTTGAGAGCTGTATAGGGAAATGCTAGGTCTCCTAGAAGAGTGACGTATTAGTATCATCACTTGTACTGTTATATTTTCATCTTAACAATCGCTCATTTTCAGTTATTTCTTTTTATTTCATCGATATAATTTATCATTGTAAATGGTGTCAATATCAGTTGTTTATTGTTTGTATAATAGTGGTCATTTTTTCCACAGCTTGAAAACCTATCACCAGTGAAGATCTCTCTCCCCGGTTCTTCTTCCTAATTTCTCTGTTTCCCTTTTTTTTTTTTCTCTTTCTAGCAGTCTGTATTTTCCTTGTCTAACTCCTTTCTTTTCTTTTCTTTTTCTTTCTGTCATCTCTCAATCACCATACTCATCCCATTTTTCTGGCGGAAATTAAGAATTTGTCTAACTTTATCTCCCCCGTCTTTTTCGAGCCGTCAACTCCATAAGAGCAGTTGGTGAACATTAATTTTTCAAAAGCCCCTCTCGTCCAAATGAAATATCGCTTATTAATTTGTCGGGGAAAATCATCACAATAAATCTCCGCAGCTCTCTGGTCTTTGCGATTAATACAAACATAAACGACTGATTGTGCCAGGTATAGACGGGGAGATGGAAGGAGAGACAGGGCGATGGAGCGAGAGAGGGCGAGAGACTAAAGGGCACAGGAGAGGTTGAGAGTCGCGCGCTGTTGATTTTCGACCGTAAAACTCATATCTCTTCTCTCTTTTCCAGCCGCGAAGTTGTTTATGCAATTAATTTGAAGTGGATGTGATATTTATCACTTCAGGTACAGACTTACATAAGTAGGGCGTACTTTTCCATTAAGACGAGCACATTTCTCTTCTTCTTTTTTTTTCTGGTCAGAAGATCATAGTTTGACTTACTCCGTTACAAGATTGGTGCTTGACAAGGTAAAGGGAGAGCATATACCCTTCAAAACTGAGCAGGAATAAAAACAAAGAAGTTATCAACTGCGATTGGCACATCAGGGAGCTGAAATGAATCCTTAATCTATCCTTTCCGCTTTCTAGTACAGCACTCCACCTTTTCTGGTTATGTGTTACAAGTTTGTCATAAATTCTAGCCGGATAAATGATTACACATAAGTTATGTGCACCTGCATAATATACAGTTCATATGACAGACGGCAAATTGGGACAATATCTGAAAATTTGATCTTTACAGAGATGCGAAGAGAAGAAAGAGTATGGTGAAAAAAAAATCGTACTCTGGCATGTCAAGTAAACCTATTAGTTTAATCTAGTCCTTTGTCCTTTTCTTTTCACCGTGGCAAACTTAAAGGACATGCTATAGTAATGATAGTGTAAAGTACAAAAGTTCTGTGTTGGTGCGTGAGAGCTATAGATCAGTTATGTATTTCATGTTATCACTTACTGTCAACCTGCACAGATTTTGTGCAGTTTATCCTTTTGTTGAAAGTGCTGTGTTGTCGTTAGAGTGATTTTTTGATATTATAATCATTATCATCATTGGACAGAAATCAATGCCTTTGTTATGATTACAAAAAAGATATATTATTTTATCGCAGATCTAAATATATTTTAGTGTATGATTTATACGAATATAATCATTCATCACATGATCTCACAAAATTTCCATTTTTGTTTTCTTGTCTACAAGTATTCTTTTTTCCAATCGGCGGGGGGGGGGGGGATTTGGAAGCATGGAATTAAGTATAACATGCAATGTTTTAACAGTTCAGGAGGTATACATTTTCGGGGGGGGGGGGTCTGTATTGTTTGCATTGTTTGTTTGTTTATTTGTTTGTTTGTTGTACTTTGAAAAAATGTTTGACTCCAGTGCAGTTATTAAAGAGTACTTACTCTACAGGCTGATGTCTTCATTTAAACAGCAGGAAAAAAAATTTACAAAGGAAAGTATGAGCTGACTATAAAAACTCTCCGAAAACATTTCAGGTCACACTTTCCTCTGCCGTGTATAGCATCGAACATCTTGGTTATAACTTGTCATGTTATGGGTTCTTCATGAACAAACGTTACATAACATGAGCTGGTAACTTTTTTTCGATCAAAATCTCCAATATAATATTTTGGCCATGGTTTGAACGTCTCCCTAATACCCTGAGGGGAAAATCCCACTTAAAACGGATGTCTGGAAAGTAGCTTGCTAATCATTGTTGGAGATATACAGGCAAAACTGATCTGAGGATTCGATGATTTATATACGTGGGAATGCCTGTAATCATGATGAGTAGTGAAATAATAGGAGATTCCAGTCTTACAACTGACATTTCATTTTGAGGCCATTGGTCAGGCACTTACAGGAGAGGAAAACCAGAAGCGTGTGTTTTGTTTTGTTTTTTTCTCGAACAAATGGATCAAGCTAGTAAAAAAAAAGCAAAAAGTCATATCTTGACCTTCATTTAGTAAAACGTCCTATAAACCGAAACAAACTAATTGCAGTTTTTTATTTGAAAAGCTCGTAATTCCAGGGTTTCATTATTTCGAATGTTCGTTTATCCGAAAATGAAATCAGGTTCGTTATTCCGGTGGTTTGTTTATCTGAATATTAGAAAGAATTCGTTATTCTGAAGGTTCAGTAATCCGAAAAGGAAATAAGGTTCGCATTTCCGGAGGTTCGTTTATAAGCACTTTCTATTGATATTCGAATTAAGGAACCTTCGGAATAACGAACCTTTTTCCATTTTGGGGGTTAACAGACTACATCTAAGTGTATCTGTCAGTTTAGTATTAAGGGATAGGAACAGACCTAGCATTCACAAACTTCCTTTAGATAGGCCTGCGTTACAATAATGGAGAAGAACCACTGCAGGTATCGTATCTATTGCATTTGGTATCATGTGTCACTTTATGAAAACATAAAACCTTTACAAAAAAGGCATCACTTGCATCAAGCCATTTCGTTGACAACAGTGATATGAACATTTTTCAAACGTTAAAAGTGATTATTTTGTTTAATAAGAAGACGTCTTTTCGTCATAGAAAAAAAATAGCAAAATATTAAAGCTTGAATATCAAAGCGGCATTCAGTTGTTATAGTAGAAGGTGTCATCATATTATTTTTTTTTTTGGGGGGGGGGTGATGGTAAAGGAAGTTCAGTACCACAATCCAAAAATCTTAAAAGGCCACTAACACTAGTTAATAGCCATATTGACAACTCTCTAGGCCACTATCCACTAAAAACCGTATAATCTGGTTGCCAGAGGCTGAACCTTGTTTTACCGTCCTCCGAATGCTTATTGATTGTTATGCCCTATTTCTAGAGTGCTGAATCCGAATTTGGATGATACAATTTTTGTATCCTTGTGGGTTTTGAGGTATTCAAACTGGGCGGCAAATAAGCAAGTTCACTAGTTATAAGGAAATATATTTGAATTTCAATTTTGGCATAATTTTGGATGTCTCAAATTCCTCAGGGATGCAAGAGTTGCATCAATCAGATTCGGATTA
This sequence comes from Diadema antillarum, assembly GCF_040938485.1. NCBI lineage: Eukaryota > Metazoa > Echinodermata > Echinoidea > Diadematoida > Diadematidae > Diadema > Diadema antillarum. The sequence continues at coordinate 439,736 of NW_027271891.1, forward strand.
AGCATCCTCAAATTAGGGCAAACCCACCAATTCACTTTCAATTTTTCAACATTTATAAGAAAATACTTTATACTATAATGTTTATTCTAGTGGTCATATGGGAAATCTCACTACCCTCGTGGATGCAAAAGTTCTATCAATCAGATTTGGATTTATCCTCAAAAATAGAGTAAACCCATCAATCAATCTACTTTCAATTCATTCACCAGTTACAAGGAAATATATTGGGATTTCAATTTTGGCATCATTTTGGATGTCACAAAATCCTTATGGATGCAAGAGTTGCGACAACCAGATTCGGATTCAGCACTCTCAAAATAGGGTAAAAAATGTAAGGAAATGCACTGAAATTTCTATTTTTCGTGGTTATCTTTGGATATTTCAAAACCATCCGTAGTGCAAGAATTGCATCACCCAGATTCGGATTCATCACCCTGAAAATGGTTAATAATTTTTCTTTTGAATACTTCACCAGTTTTAAGGAAATAAAATAGGAATTTCTTATTTTAGCGGCCATATTGGTGACCATCTAGAAATTCTCAAAACCCTTAGGATGTTTGCAAGAGTTGTATCATCCAGATTCAGGTTCAGCATCCTCAAAATACCGTTAACCCATCAATTCTTCAACCCTTTCAATCTTTCGTCATTTGTAAGGAAATACTTACATTGAAATTTCTATTTTTGGTGACCATTTCGGATATCTAAAAACCCTTAGGAGTGCAAAAGTTGCATCACCAAGATTCGGATTCAGCACCCTCGAAATAGATTAAAACAGATTTTTTTTTCTTTTGAATTTTTACACAATTTAAAAGGAAATTATATAAGATTATCTGATTTAAGAAGCCATTTTAGATGCAATCTCCAAAGTCTCAAAACCCTCGAGGATGCAAGAGTTGCAGTAACCAGATTCGGAAACAGCACCTCTGAAATAGAGTAAAACTATCTAAAGACATTGGGCAAGGGAAAACAAAATTAGGCCTAAATCTTACTTTGGCACATAGACTATAACGTACCGACCATTACACGTACCATCCTGACCTCTGAACAGACCAATGACTGCTCACTAGGCCACTAACAAAGAACAACCACACTGACCAATTAGTGACTAGGCAGCTGACCTCTAACCGCCATACTAACCACTCACTAGGATACTGACCACTCATAACCATACTGACTTCTGACCAGATCACTGGTCACTCACTAGGACCCTGGCCCCTAACTACTCACAAAGACACCTACCACTAATTGCTATCAGGCAATTGACCACAATCCCAAGATGACTGACCGTTCACTTCGTCACATTCATGAGGATACTATTGACCACCCACTATATATAGGATACTAGGACATTGTCTATACTCTAGGCCACAGACCAATTACTAGATAGAGGGAGGTGACCTCCCTGCTAGGTAAGAAAAAGGAAAATCCATCTTACCTCCGTGATACTGATACCGGAGCACTCGTCACTCACTAGAATATTGACCACTTACGGAGCAATGGCCAATTTTAGGACTCTGTGTACTCATTACGCCACTCACTGGATCCTTTTTACTTACTCAATAGGCTGCTGACTTATTGGGATACTGACCATCTACTTCGATGCTGACGAATAACTTGGCCAGTGACTAATCACTAGGCCATTAACCACGCCCTAAGCAAATGATTTCTTACTCGACCACTGACCACAAACTAAACCACTGATTATTTCTTAGGCCCATGTGCACTCATCGCTCACTGACCTATAAGGATGCTGGCTGGTTGGATTCACAAATCGTTGAACTGATGCAATAAGTGGAAAAGAAGCAATATCATATTTATGGCTTGTATAGACCACACTGGTGCTTGGTTAGTTCAAATCACATTTTTATCGCAAATTTAGCGTACCTCTTTGATGTTTAGACCTTCAAAATTCCCTAGATTCAAAGTTCATAAATTGGTGTCTCTTTCAATTCGTGTACAATATGCAAGCCGGTAACTAGGGTTTTTATGGGGGCCAAAATTGGAAATCGCTAATCTTCTTATAGGGGAGTGAAGAGATCTAGAGGGATAGGGTCTTGGAGGGGCGTGGCCATACCCAGGTACTTTTTGGAGGAAACACACAAGCGAGGGAGCCTAGCGACCAAGCAGCGCCGGCTGACATCAGCCTAGAAGAGGAAGGGTTTAGGAGAGGACAGTCCCCTTCCCCAACGAGGGAGTTTTCAATGTTTAGAATTGAAATTCAACGATCTGGTGCTCATCTTTAGTGGAAAATTTGGCAAATTTTAAATCAAAATAGTATAATGCGATACTTTTCTTACTTATGATATAATCATAGATTCAATGTGCTTAAATTCTATTCAGTTAGCATTTAGTAGCAAGGGGCTCAGTAAGTGAACTAGTGAGTATTCAGTGTCTGACATTGTAAAAAAAAAAACAACAAGAAAAATGAATTCTTTAGTTGTTGCATGATCTTTTTTTTTCATTCACTTATCAAATCATTTAAAAATCTAACGTCTTCAAGCAGGGGAGGATGTGGGAGGGGATAATTCTCCTCCGATACGATGGAGCTTCTGCATTTTTAGAACTGAAGTGCAAACACAAAAGAAGACGTACTATTTTAAATCGCAAAAAAAAAATCTAGATTATTTCATTTTGGCGTGATTAAAAGAAAAGAAAAAGTGTCAATTTTGTGTAAAGCTGAATTTGGTCACCAGGAGAGTTAACACCCCACCTCTAGTTACGAGCCTGATTTGGTCTCATACAAATTCATGCCTAGAGTTCACTTTATTTTATCCTTCGTGTCTCATGTGTGTACGTCATCTATGTTTGTACTTGTGTCATCTATTTCACCCCCCCCCCCCCCCCCGGGTAAATGTGCGAAAAGAGGAAAAGTATCCATTACATCCCGATTGGCATACATGATTGCTTTTATTCTTGGAGTGAATGTGCAGCGCTTCGCTTGTGGCGTGAGTTCTCGGGTTCGACGGTTCGAGGGTTCCAATCATAAAAGCATTGTAGATGCTACTATTGTAAAAAGCCTCTCACCATGAGGTAAAGCGTCTATAAGCACAGAATGGGCGGCGCCTCCTTCCCTTCCTTATCGCCCTCGTAAACCACACTCTTTTCTTTTCATGTTTCATCATTTCTGTCATTTTCCTTTATATTTGCATTTTTGAAGAAACTCAGAAAGTCCCAGTCACATGATCAATTCCCGGAGGACCTGGTTGGATGAGGGACCAAGGATTAGGGACCTCTAGTAGTAGGCCCACTAAGACTGGGCCATGTACATCCGTCATTTCATATCTGTATTATCGGCCAAGTATATACGCACATCCTTGCCGTTGTGGCACTCTCCTAAGCCTGGAAATGTTGTAAAGCTTTCCTGCCGTCTTCTACGGTTTGGCCCCCTCCATAAAAATTGTCTTGATGCTGCCGTGGCCCAATCCTTTGCTACCCTGGTGCTTCCCTGAGATTGCCCGTGATATTTATACGGGACGTCAGTGAAGAAGATTTGGGCTGAAGTGGATGTACGAGAGTTATACGACAATCTATAACTATAAAATCCCTTGTTAGACCGTGATATCATTCCTAGTTTTTACGGCAAAAGTTATTTCTCCTCAGATTGTGAGGGAAGCGTTGGGAATGATAGATGGAAACAATCAGACAATAGAGCGCAAGCTGACTGCCTGAAGTAGCTGTATGGATCCATTCTATCTCCGTTGAAACAGTGATTGAGAGCTTATATGTACAGCTACTGTATACTGAAACCATCCTAACAGTGGTTTATTCATGTTTATTATGTAAAGAAGAGTATCGCTCATTTTACGAATTTTGACCGAAAGTGAGAATGAGAGATCAATTTTATTTGTCACGTACGTTCAACGATCATCAGTTCAGTCAACGTTAGCTAGAATCAAATATTTTGCGACTAACATTATAAGGTCAGTAGTAAGTATGCTCAATTCTGAACTGATAAAGATGCTAATGATATATTGGCTATACTTCATGATTACATACGTCCGATAAATACGACACTGTCAGGAAAACAAAAAGTGTAGGCCTACTTTGTAACATTCAAACAAGATGACTGCTTACAACTGCTATTGAATGCATGTTCGTCACCCGAGTTTATACGTCGGCAGTATAACTTCTGTAATGCTTACATGTACGACATAAGACACCATGGTACGACCCTACACACTGTGCATGGGGTAGTGTCGTAATAGTTCCGATTATGGGAGACTTCATAATCAGCGCAGGGCTGTTCAAGGTTTGACGTACTTGTGCCGGCGCGTCACGAAACCATGCCTTTATCATGTTTATCACGTTACCAAAAGGTAACGTGACCATAGTAGAGTTCACCATTGAGATTCGGGCATAGACGGGCGTGGTTATGGATCCAGTAGGATTTACTGCTAGACCGTCCGGCCATCCGGAATTACTTAATAATCTATTTTCAATATGAGTGTTATCGATAGTGACAATACATCAGATATAGGCAGATTTATGTAATTTACTGTAAACAATATACATATTACAATGTCATTCTCGCACAGAGCACAGCCATCAAGTAAAATGTGCTTTCCTGTTATTCTGCAGTTTACATGATAACTTATCTATGCATTCTGTATGCATTGCAACTCAATCACTAATGCATTTCAAGTCTACTACTTTGTATATCAACCGTCTTATATACTCTAACGGAGCAAACTATTTTGTTTTTCATGTTCATTTCTTATTTGCTATCCAATGATCTAATGTGTGTGAAATGCGACGTCTCGAATAGTGTATGTGTGTGCATCATGTTAACAAAGAGAATTTCCCAAACGTTTGCAATGTAACAAGAATCTGAATCCACTCTTATTACACACACTTAGCACAATTTCTGAAGGATATCGATTCTGTTTTCTTACTTGATTTATGAGTTTTTCTATTTCTGAGTAATATCTTTTTTTTTAATCACTTCCTTTCCGAGATTTTTTTCTTCTTCTTACTGCATTCTATTGTCTGACTGTTTTGTAAAGAGTGTTGTGTATATATGTATTTTTTTCATCTTTTTGTTTCGTTATACCGATTATTGTCTATGTATTATTCTATACGTTGATTGTACCACATTATGTTTTTTGTACAGTGTATATCATACGGACTTGCTGAAAAACAGCCTAACGGCTGAGTGCAAGTATTTTTTACCCGTGTTTAAATAAAACAAACAAACAAACAAACAAACACAAAAAATCATAATAAAAAAGAAAAGTTTGAAAATTGAATTATTTGGAAAAACTCAAATAATGGATATCCAAATAGATTTTTTTTAACGGGTATGAAAAAGGTATAGTAAAAGTGGACCAGATAATTGAATATGGATTATGGCTAGGTTTTTGAAAAGATAAATGGTGTGATGTTGACGAATTGTTTGTGTTGTGTATTTCAGTGTGTAAAGATGAAAATAGCTTTTCCAAGGTCTTGGTTTGATATGGTGAATATTAATCAGTTGCAAAAATGTGATAATCAAATAATACAACGTGATAGATTAATTCAGATAACAACTTGTGATTTTATTGATATAGCAATATCAAAAACAAAACAGTTTTATACTTATGAGTGTATGCAGACTACAGATAGGCAAAGGCTATCACTGCACTCCACAGATCATGAATGTATGCAGACTACAGACAGGCAAAGGCTATCACTGTACTCCACAGATCATGAGTGCTTACAATGTATGATGGATTTGAACACAGATAAGTGTAAGGTTTTGACAATATCCAGGAAAAGAAGAAAGGTGCAACACGTGTATCATCTAAATAACGACCCTCCGAATTTCCGGGTGCGACGTGCGTAAATGTTTGGGACGAACATCTTCGGACATCTTGACTTTTGAGCGAGTGCTACATGTAGCTGACTGGTATTGACCCACAAAGGTACGTGAAAAATGCTGTTAGTTTTCGACCCATTTTATAAAACAAATGATGCACAGGATCATTTCGTGGCGTTAGTGAACTAACTAACGCACTAACGCACTACTGATCCTGTGCATCATTTGTATAATAGCATGAATAAGCCAGTTAGGAGTTAGCTCTCGTGCACACGGGTGCAAATGGCCGTTTTTGTCATTTCAATATGCACTTCGTTCGTTTTCAAAGCGACAAAATGCATTAAGCCTGCCCGAGTAACAATTATAGGATTCACCTTTATGTTTAGACAACAAATGAACTTCCACAGACCAGGTGACAAGAATGGTCTGTCAGTTAACACATAGGGAAAGAATCCATTTCATGATTTGGCAGTGAATGTATTAACCATCTTTTTTGTATTGATATTCAATCAAATTCAAATAATTTCATTGCCAAATACTATTTTTTTTCTGTCAGGTGGATGTGCTGGCAAGCACGAGTTATAAGGATTAGGCCTACTGGAATAATTATTCCAGTAATTCTTATAATTACAGACTACTATTTCAACGCATTAATTTAACAAGATGACAGCCTTCAGTTTTATCATACTGCGTCCATAACTACAGACAAAAAAAAAGAAGAAGAAAATATTAAGAAATCCTCCTTACCCTGTGGAGGAAGCACGATATTAGCTGAGTTGAACCTGGACTAGGAAAAAAACAAAGAAATGTCAAACAAGGAATTTGTCTGCTCATACATTATAATGAAGGAATGAATGAAGCTTAAGATATTATTTTCTAGAATGATTTTGATAAAATTCACCTTCATGTTAAGCCATGAACTCATCTGTAATCTGCTGTAGATATTGGCGTTTGTATCCTCGAGTAAAATCAAGCTGACTAATTCGTTCCGAAGTTGAATAATGTTTGTGTCTTTAGTGTATAGTGTAAAATAGGTCGACTCATACATCCTAGTGTAGCCTGGTGTGGGATTCTGTCGACCTATATGCATCCCACTGTAACTTTTTATGTAGAATTATGTATAGATCCATTCATTCCAGTGTAGCCTTGTGTAGAATCATGTCGACCCATGTGTCCTAGCGTAGATTAGTTTAGAAAATGTCGACGCAAGCATTCCAATGTGTCTCGGTGTATTACACTTTCCACTCATACCTCACGATGTAATATCGATTATTGTCATGTCGACCTATGAGCCAGGTGTAATCCTGATATAGAATTGTGTAGCCTGTCTGTGGATCCCATGGGAGATTGGTGCAGAAAAATGTGGGCGATAGAAATGTTTCATACAAGGATTTCTCCCTCTAGTGAAAATGGTGCACAACATAATTATATAAGGCAAGTCAGGTAGACGGGAGTGAGTCGGTTTTGTTGTTGTTGACAGATGAAAGCGGCATCATCGTTATCACAGACAACATCAATTCCTTCCTTCCTCTTATCTTCATGCAATGTCAATACAAAGTGTTAGGACTCTGTATGTATGAGGGGTACTTACCTTTCTTCTCTTTGCTTTTCTTCATTTTTTATTATAATTTCATTGTGGTGGGATCAATCAACAGCAATGTTTTAATGTAAAGTTACTCGATGTCATGAATCTTCTTGGTGTCTCAACCTTCTCGTCTTGCTTGTTTATACTCTCTTAGACAAGACTTACTTGCTGTGTCATTATGCAAAAGAGCAAAAGATCAATTGACTTGAAATCATCAATTGAAAGTGGGTTTTAAGAGGAATTAGCCCCAAACAGATTTGTTTCACATTTTTTAAAAGTACAACTCCCTCAATTTCTAACAGACATAATATGTTAAGGGTAATGTTATTTCTCCTGCCGTCTTAAGGAGGTAACAGAGATGCGCTTTCATTTATGCCGGAAAAATCAGCATGTGCGAAATCTCTTTGTATTTTCTTTTGTTCCATTTCTGTGACATCACAAATTGTACTGGCCTTCCTTTCTAACGATGACCGCACATGAATTAATCCACTCCCCCCCCCCCCGCCCCTAAAAAAGGAACGAATTTCACTTAACCCTCTGATGTGTTCTGTTATTGTGTGTGAACTTTTCTGACAGCGTATATATTCAGATAAATTCCAATTCATTTTGCTCATGGCTGATAGGGTGCCCATTTTTGACGGTGTGATTCACCACAGGAAAACAAAAGTAATTGTGCACAGTGGACATCAAAAAATATTACACAACAACCAAGTATCTAACTAATAGCTTGTTTTGATGGAATTGCGTCGTATCTATAAATGTTGTGCAATTCAAAGCATATCAATATTTGATAAATCACTGCAAAAAAATGGTTATTGTGATTGATACAACGGGGCATTAACCATATGTCTGTTAATGGATAAAATTCATGATTGTAACGGCAACGATACTATGATATGAATAAAACAGGACAAACCTGCGGTAAATAATCACACAAACTTGACAAATAATTTTCTCCTTCATTTGCCACTATCGTCATTCAAGGGTGTCCTAACAAAACGACAATAATCATTCAGTGGTGGGTTTATTTTCCGCATTCGTGAACATCACTGGCTGATAAAAAGGAAAAAAAAGAGTTGGGTCAAAATAGGCGACGCTCCTAAATGACAAGATGTCGTCATCTATTGGAAATTGTTTTCGTCACATTTGGAGGCGCGTCGTGGCGCGACTGTCGATTGGAAGGTACCATCAATTATTCATGACTTTTAAGCTGATGAGAGTATGGTGTCCTTAATACGCCTAAAATGTTTCGCAGCACTAGATCGACATGCGGAGATTTCAATTGGGCCGGTCGTCTCGGGCAACCTCACAAGACCTCCGAATCACGAATAAATGAACTTGGCTGAAGTTTGCTATTCAGAAAGTATGAAAGAAAAGATATCGGCATCCTCTCATTGGGTTCTGTGAGAGTTTTACCACAGTATCATTGAAGTGATCGGGGAGCAGCATACGCCGCGTTAACTCCCTCGGGGTCAAATTGTAGGAGCATAATTTGAAACAGTAATTCTGCTTAATTTGAGTTTTAATCCCTTAAATCGCATACGGCGAGTCATAAAAGAATAAAAGATGGATGCAATAATTTGCGGTTGTTTTATAGAGTGTGCTGGTGGCAGCTTGTTCCAATCACTGTGGAAAGGCGGGAATTGATGGGTAGGTACGAGCGGGCGATTGGTAGCGTGCCATTCTGCTTCTCGCTGCGTAAAGGGAAACATGTAACCGTATCAATTTAAGGCAGTTCAATTGATTAAACTGAGTACAAACTGGAAAATGACTGTTGAATGCTGGTAGATTGTATCGTATGTTTTCTAAATCAGTTTCACGCTGCAAAGTGTGAAGAAGATTAAGCGCAACAACAAGGAGCGCATGCGTAATTACCACCTGTTTAGGTATCGCGAGAATCCCAGCGCGAAGTTCGTAGCATCGAGACGCGCCCGAGAGAGGCAGGGGTAACCAGTAGGAAGGCGTCGTGTGGAGAGTGTTTTTTGACTGGTTCTCGACATATGGTGTGCAATCAGCCTACACCGGCCACGTGCCGCTTAATGTAATGAATTGGCGGCGTGAAACTGGAGATTTAACAAGCCTTTGAGAGGTCCCAGACTCGTCGGGACGGGTCGAGAGAGGAGCGAGCAGTCGCGCCGCTTGGCTACGATCGAGGTGGTGTCGAACGCTGCCACCAGCCAATCAGAACACGGCCATACCAATCACACACCAGTCACTACCCTAGCTCAATTTACAAAAGCAATTTATCTCTCGATATCCCTCAAAAATAATTGATGGTTGAGAAAACTATTTCAATTTGTTGTTACCAACTTTTTTTCTTCCACATTTCGCATTCATGAGCTGCCCAGTTTTTTATAGCGTCAACTTCAAGTTGAGGAGCATCTCGAGAACCCGCCGTATATACACCACAGCTGTGCAGATTTTTACGAGTTCCATGACGCAGGAGACGGGGCAGCATACTGTATGGGTTTGTTAATCCAGCATCTGCCGTGATTCGTGAAAAACAGGTATATAAGTTGATGGACGTCTGAGCCGGCCACTCACAGAGCGCACAATGCATTAACCCGTTCACTTATGCCAGCATTACACCAGTTGCCGGTGTGTTGACGACAGGGTGCCGAAAAAAGGACGGCCTTCTTGACTCGCTCCGATCTTTCCCCATCTCTACTCTCACTTAATTCTCGGTGATATATCACTTCCTCGCACCGAGCCAGGTGTCTGAAAACTAGAATTAAAAGCCCCCACTGCCTTTTTTATAAGTCGGGGATGATTTGATCGGTGAAAACAAATCAATTACGAAATCTCTGTTCTCGGAGTCGGCCACACGCAACTCACGTTTCGTCACCCTGCTCGACTACTTCTAAAGACAAAAGACTCTGATCATTTTTAACTACCACCACATCCCCTCTTCCTCATACTCAAAGAAGACAAAAAGCTAGCATCCCATTCTCGCCTCCATATCTCCCTGGAAACGCTTCATGCGCCACCGCATCCTTCTCTTCCTCCTCGTTCTCATTCACTTTTTCTCGTCCCGCACAGTCAGTGCCGAAGATTTTCCTCCGGCGCCTTTCGAGCAGCCATGGCCTTAAAGCTCGGCAGCCTTTCCGACTCTCCTCACACACTGACAACCTGTAGCTCGTCCGTACCGCCAGTTAGCATGAAGAGTCACATCGCAACTCCCACACCTGTATCGGCTAGAGCTTCCCAGAGACCGGCTTCGGCACCCATCATTCAATTCTTCCCCAACGCGGCCAAGACTCTTCCCATCTCTATGGTGAACCCAAGCGGTAAGTCAGACAAATCAAAATTACATTTCATGTCCATCCATTTTCCTTGACTAAATATCTTTGGAACGTTTTGCTCCTTTTTATCCTAACAATATTGATATTTTGCCGAATATCTGTTTCATCTGCATGTGTTTATGTTTTTAAAAAATCAATTTATATTACAGCATGCATGAAAAAGAGTCAAGAATTTCTAAAACGCGCAATGAATACGTTTTGTACTAATTTCAATTCAAGGTGGGTTGCCGATTATTGAGTGTGTAATTTGGGTTTACTTTCCATGCGTCGCTGATATGCATATATTGACAGAAAGCGTTACATATTGATTTGTTGCAATTGACGCGCTCTATGATTTGTTGGACTATGACAGCTTTTGATTTGTGTTTGTGAAGAATTACATAATTACACAATGTAATTACTTTTTAAGCTTATACTATTCTGTGAGCTTATGTTACTTGCGACCTGTTACTTTCGACAACCTATGGCAAAACATCCTCAAACAATGACTGAAAGGTCAGATATCGAGATACTTAATCTCTCATCCGTTGTTTCACTCATACGTGTACACAGCACTTGTAAATTTCGTCGGCTACTTGAAAGTTATTACGCAGAAGTCAATTGGTCGTTTCTGGACGCCATTGTTCTGCTCGCAAAAAGAGTGTCGGGGAAAATGCGATACACAGCACAACAATCGACAGACGTATTTCATAATAGGTCACACTTCTCCCCTTATCGAAATAGGGTAATATCCGCACTTCATGGGTGACTTTTGCCCTCTTTTCCCTGCGGCTTCAATGGCAAATGGACAGCGTAAAAAGGGACAATTTTACGGACCCGGGTTATGGCGAGAGAGGGAAAAAGAACAGTCAACTTTGCAAATTGCTATAAGTTTAAGAAGTCAAATGGCAGCATTTGTGCTGTGATTCGGCGAGCCTTGAACTAAGCTGTTTGCCTTGCCTCCGTTCGCCGCGGTTCGAATATTGATACAGCGTTCCGATCAGTCGCAAAATCCAAACTGGGCCTCGTGCGATTTGTTTGCAAAAACTCTCTAAATAGCTTTCCTCATTTTAGTCAGCTCCCGATACCCTGTCAATCTTTCTCTCACATCGAGGAGTAGCTGTCCGGGCCTCGCGCCTTCCATTTCTATTCCTAGTCGCGCAAAGTCCTTACAATCCATTTCCCATTACTCCTTGTTACTTTCTACATAACTTTATAAAGTCTTTATTCTTCAGTTGTTTTCAGAGACTCATAATATTGTTTCCAATAATGTATAAAAAAAGAGTGCTTTCACGTAAGATGCCCATAGTTTCACCATTGCTGATGATACACTTTATAGCAGTGACAGTGGTAACATTACTCTAAACTGACAGCGGGAGATAAGGGTATAATATAAAAGAAAGCAGTGCCTAGTTTCATCCAAGAGTCTTTGAAATCATAATTAAAGACAGTGCCCTAGGGTCTAATGCACAAACTGTTTTCTTTCATATTCAATTAAGCAACTATAGTTGATGAGATCCCCGGTAAGAATCAATTCATCTGATAAACATGTTTTAACTCTGTGAAGACAAGTGACTTGTTAATCTTATTTTTGTCAAATTTCTTAGCTACCTCTTTACGATCCTCTCTTCTCTCTCTCTCTCTCTCTCTCTCTCTCTCTCTCTCTCTGTCTTTTTATCATTATCCACTGTAGAATCATTTTAGAGGACTTTTTCCTTTTTTGTTATTTTCTCCCTCAATACAGTCTTTTCGCGATCGTGTTGTATTTCCATTTCATCAATCACAACATTGTTAGAACACCGTAAGTGTAGAATGTCGATCATTCATTTGATATTCTAGTAAGTATTGAAATATTAAACTTATAGATGGTTGGTTTACGTGGAAACGATGGAATAGGTATAAATGACTGGTTTCCAATATTATAAACATCTTAATCATATTCTCTTGATCCACTTTCTTTGGTTGCTATCTTTGCTCCCTGAAATGTCTTGACTTATTTCTAATGTTGGCAACAGTGGAAAATCTTCCAGCCGTCTTCATGACTCGCGATGAAACCTTAAAGTAGATAAATTAAATTATTGGATTAACTATGACCAACAATTCTTACCTTTACTTTCCACATAGCAGCAAGTAGCGTTTGATATGTGAAAAATTTGGGCCACCCGGCGCAAATGTGGAACTGCACTGAACCCCACTGCACTGATCGTCATTTCCCCCTCTATGGTGATTTAAGAGCTGCCATCGTAACTCTCTTTTTATTCATGTCGAAAAGCAGAAACATCTTTGAATTCTTCCGCAGGCTGCTATTTCGTTATACTGTGATGACAGTCAAACTAATATTTCATTGTGAGTGTGGTGTGCATACTTTGTGCAAAATGTGTCACCGAGGAGGTTTTCCATAGCTACACAATTTTATTGCTTTAGATGCATCACGAGCTACATGGCTCGTGTGCGTTTATTTCTTTTTCGTGCTCTTCGTGCCAAAAATTATCGAACATTTTAATAGCGAGTTAAACGGATGTATAAAACCGCACTTTACCGACTCGCTGTCTTGAGAGCCGCTGTTTGTCACTGTCACTCTGGATGATTCTCTCCATGTTTGAATTTGATTTGTGTCTGAAGCTGAACAGAAGACAACAGGTGGCAATGGAGTGCCGCTCCGGTCCCCACACCGTCGGCCACCCCGTATCCAACTCAATTTGAGCAGAGAGAAAACCTCATAATGTGCCATCAATATTTCTTCTCGTTTTTAAGAACATGAGAGAACGAGTGGGGTAACAATTCTTGACCTTCCTTCTCCAGAGTTGCATCGTTAATATCAAGAAATCTAAACTTGTTTTCATATAAGGATGAATAATTATTTTCACAGATATCGCTTTCTGTCCCACTGTCTTCACAATGGATAAAACGACCTGAGAGGAAAGTTATCAAACCTACACTCTTTGTGGTCATGATAAGCACATTTTCTTAGTGAATAGGCACACATCATTTATGTCACTGAAAGCATTAAGAGTAAATTAAAGACATCGCGACCGACGAAATAAAAAAAAAATGTAAGTAACCAACTTCTCGATAGATTGCTCACAGTGAATCTAAGGATTGTTGCAGTTTTATATTGTTGTAGTAAAAGGCTATAATGCATTAGATTCCCAAGCGTTTATGGATGTGCTTTTTCAATTGTTCCAAACCCTATCCGACAGCTATTGGTGGTTTGTTATCAAAGTCTGAAATAATTGACAGGTACTTAGGTGATGATAGTTTAAAAGTCCCTTGCAATTTTTATATCTTGGTTATTTTCTAAATTATAAAGATGATTTGTTACATTCTTTCCTTATCAGTTTATTATGGTAGTTGGGAATCAGAATTGCACCGAAATAAAGTCAGAAGTAAAGAATAAAAAGTGCGATATCGTTATTATTTACAAGTAAGATATTCGTGTTGCGCATGGCGGCATTCCATGAAAGGCTCTGGAGTCTTAGTGCCGCGTTCGACATCATCCAGTTAAAGCCTACTGTCAGAATAAGATGCACATAGAATGACTTCAAGGTTTCATAGAATGACGATGGAGATGAGTTTCCATAATTTCTGTCTGGAAACAAACTTCAAATGTTATATCATGTCTGTCACATGCGTGTATCAGCCGTTTTTGATGAAGTTATTGTTTAGTTCATACTCTACATGCTCTTTGATACCAAATTTATGATAAACGGATGTTTGGGAAGCGACACTATCAGTGACTATACAATCATTCCCATTCAGCTGCAAGACTTGGAGAAATGTTATGTAAAGGTTTTCATGGTTGCCTGATATGATGGTCATTTCATGATTCGTATTTTTTTTTCTGACTGATCAATGGCTTGTGGAGTTCATGGAGTCACATGTCAAACTGATGTCCCATATTATTATTCATTTATTGAAGGAAAGAATAAAGATGAGATAAAACCAATAATAAAATCAAATATTTTCTGTGCAAGGTTTCCCTTTCATAGGTTCCGTCAGCTTTTCAATCAGCTAATTTGAATGTTGATTAATGCAACAGAAAATCGAAGAGCGATACCTACTGAGGACAGTAGACTTTAAAGGGATGGTAAAGTATTGGTGGAGTTGAGGATTGGGCTTTTAACTTTTTGCGAAATACCAAGAAACCACTTATGAAATAGTACAGAGCATGCCATTCTAACAGGAATTCAAAGTTTATATGGCGAAAATCGGTTTTGGAATGGCTGAGACATCCAAAAACAAAGTTAAACAAAGCAATCGTAATAAAAGGTGGATCCCACCTTTTAATAGGTTTGTTCTGTTTTGGATATATCAACCATTTCAAAACCAATTTTCATCAAATAAAAATCGAATTTCTCTTGGAATTACATGCTCTTTCACATTTCATAAGAGGTTTCTCATTATCTTAAAAAAAAAACAACCCTGAAGTTAGGTCTCAACTAAAATTATACATTCCCTTTAAATATCCAGTGAATGTCTCAATGTCCTGATTACAATACTTTAGATTATCACAATCTCTCATCTGGTGACAAGTTAATGGGATTTTAGTAGAACTTTGACATTCATGAAGATTATTGTTTGTAATACTGGTACTAATACCATGTCCTGTAATGCTAACATGGTGTGATAACGACAGAAATGACAATGATTGTAATGCCTACGATGTCAAAATAATGATTTTATCGTACTACTAATTCTACTACTATATACTACAGCTACTACAGTTCACTGAGTGTGCAGTCATTAAATTTGTACACACATATGTGCGTATTTATGTATATATATATATATATATATATATATATATATATATATATATGATAAGTATATAGTTTCTCGCTACATCGTCACTGAACAGGCTGTGTGACTGCATGAAATTCGATCAAGTCCAGTGCTAGGATCATTGGGCCGTCCACAAGAAGTGTGTTGGATATGGTTCCATAATTGAAAGTAGTACACCTAATAAAGCACTTTCTCACCACTAAACCCACGCAGTGATTATTTGAGTTTAACTCTCACACTTAATTACCTTCCCAAAAGGGGGAAATTTTAATCTTTAGTCGGCTGTTGACACGTGTGCACTTGACGACTACATGTGATAAAAGCGTAAGGAGTATTTAGATTTCATTAGCTATCAATTCATATCCGTAAATTAAAGTTTAACTAAATCTTTGCTACATGAGGGTAGAGCAGAGAGGGATAGACGGTAAACATGGTGAGAGAGAAACAGAGAGGGGGAGAGAGAGAAGGAGGGAGAGGATAAGGAGAAAAGGGAGGGAAGAGGGGATGAACGAGACGTGTGAGGTGTATGTGTGTTTGTTCGTGAGTGCACATGCATTTGTATGTGTGTTTGTCTGTGTATGTCAACGCGAAGGGGGTGCGGATCTCATGGTAGTGATATGGTCTTTGTCCATGGCCCTTTAATACCATTTCCAGACGTGATACATAGTTAAAATCTTCTACGAGCTTCTCGATAATTCACTGAAAGTAAGTGAGAAAATTGATCTTGCACAGATAACAATATAGGCAGACAAGATTAACAATTAGACTAAAGACTTTACATACAATTGCAATATGCTTTTTCAAAACTAATATGAACACGATCAGATTTTACAACAACAAAAAAGTGCTATGATGAGCTTTGGTTGATTACTAATCAACATGGAGAAGTGTTGCATTATCTTGTTTTCGAAACCACGTACATAAAGGACACTGACTATTTAAAGTTCCAATTTTAGAAAATTATTAAACATGTAGGCTTCTGTCAAAAATGTTTAATACTAAGACAAATAGCAAATAGACTCTGAACCTTGCCAAAGAAGACTGAGCTCATTATGGATAGATTCTAAAATCATCGCATGTCTGTTTGCAGAAATTAAACGCCTTTGAGAAATCAGTGTCATTTGTACTATGCATATATAATTTATGTATATATCTATAAAAATAGAATGTTTTCTTCTTTTTGTTACTCATCATCACATGTATTTTGTTGATTTAGGTTTTTGTAATTATACAAATAATTATACAAATACGTTCTGCTTATACATTGTATATGATTTTCTCTGTTTATTTCATGGAAATGAAAATAAATTTGAACTTTGAACTTTGAAGTATTCTGACACGCAAATCCTGTTGAGATACATTTCTGACAGCAGACTCAAACCACTCTCCTCAGCGCGAAGATGGTGCACATTGGTGGGACCACGTGACTTTACCTTTGGCATGGAGATACTAATTTAGTCTGAAGAAATGTTAAAAACTGTATGGAGCTGTTAAACAAGCATAATTACACACAACAATTTTGGAAGTGAGAGTGTAGAAATGGCGGATGAAGTTCGCATTTTATGACACCGAGAATTTTGACGTCACAACTAAAATGAAAATGATGATAAAAATATGTATCTTCACAGTTTAATTTTCACTATTAACGTAATAGATTAGGATATTTAGAAAAAAAAAAAACAAAGGACCCTAAACCATATCTACATTGTGTATTTTCTTTAAACATGCTCATTAAAGTGACCAAATTAGCTCATGTACAATTACACGTAAAAAGAATTGTCGGAGCTCCTGTTAGCAACAGAATAAATTCATGTGAATTGTTACTGTATAATACCTTGATTTCAGGCGAGTATCTTTTGTTTTTATCATAAATGTTAACCTTTGCAAGTGGAAAAAAAAATCAGCCGTATTGAGTTTTATCATTTCATTTTATGACCGCTCTGTACAACACTCATTGCATGGACAAGGAAAATAAATGTACTAGAATAAAGAGTTCTTCACTAAAAGTCAGAACTCACTTCTCGCGGACAAATACTTATCCATATTTTGTTGAAATACTCTGCAAGGTTAAAGTGAGATTAACCACGTGGCGCACGAACGGGTCTGATTTCTTAGTCAAACACCGGGGGTGGTGAAGTCGTAACGCTCTTTGTTGAGCTACTTCCGAGGGCAAAGGTCACCGTCTGGAATGGGAGTGCCTTGTGTAATGACAGAGAAATCACTCGTTTGAAGCTGACATGACGGAGGCTAGGGAGATTGGGACACTCAAATGAAGCCGTTCTGGTTTTCATCAACATCAGCCTATTGTAAACAATAAAGGTCATTCTCACTGCTATGGGCCATAACATAAAGTGGGCACATTTCACCGTTAGATTGTTTTGATAAAAATCAGGCAGTTTAAAAAAACAATAATAATAATCGTGTTTATGTGTTGTGTGTTTGTGCATTTCTTCTAGTGATGCGTTTGTATCACTCAGTTTTCACGGTACAGATGTTTCATTTTAACAGCTACGTAGCCCGTAATTTGCTCACTGTCATAAGCTATCTAAATTCAGCCCTTGAAAGTAATTGACGTTTGCATTGGTACTATAGTAACTATATTATCATTGTTGCTAGGTAAGACGAGAGCCCACAAGCATTATGAAGCGACTGTTCTGTTTACCAATGTTGATGAAGCCGAGTACGACCGAATTTTGAAGGACTTTCGTGGGATCTCGTATTGCAAAAATTCCCAATTCATGAACTTGCCTCTGCAAGCAAGGGCACTCACAGAGTATATCTGTATAAAATGTGCCCTTTGTAGAACAACCAGGACCAGTCTGCCTGTGACAGAAAGCAAGCACCAAAGTAATCTCCATGATAGAAGTCATGTTACAGAGTTCCATGTGATAGGCCAGCGAGTGTGAAACATAGGGGAGGCCTCAGACATGACCAAAGACGTAATATATCTAAAAGAGTTTGAGTCCACAATGTGGCCAGTACCAATGAATGTTAGTCATCTTTGGAAAGCCCACAACAAAGTTGCTTCCAACATTGATTTGGTAGATGGGAAGTAAATGTGTGTCACATATTCTCTCTCTCTCTCTCTCTCTCTCTCTCTCTCTCTCTCTCTCTCTCTCTCTCTCCCCAAGTCGTGGGAGTCACATAGAACCTGCGGTGACAACACTTAGGTGATCTACCAGTGGTCTCACTTAAAAGATCCCTCCATGTGATACATACATGTATATAATTATTATGCATGTATTATTGAACACAAAAAAAATGCAAAACAAGAAACCATCTAGTTTTATATGCCAAACAATAGATTCACCCATGCGTAATAGATTTCACTCCACACATTGGCAAAGGAGTAAATACTGTTAAGACTTACAATTTGTGTAATGGTATTCCCTCCCTATATGCAGAAGTTTGAAAAGGTGAAGAACAGGTTTTCGTGTGGAATAGGTATCCAACCGAATCAATGAGTGGATGTACATGGTCGTTAAATGGACAGGTGCTTAACATATCCGATTACAATATTCTCCTTTCTCTTAACCTTATTCAGTTGTGGGTTTCATTTCTTGTCACTTCTGCTCTATTGTTTTCATAATCACCGTTACTCATACCTTGGCGTAAGTCTTTCATTGAATTATTACAACCACTTTCCCAGAGTACCGATATTATTCATAAATAATTATTCTATTCGTGTGATATCACGGGGAGAGTTTACTTAAAGCAGAACATGTAAGTAGCAAGTGGAACTAACTTACCCAGTTAGAACTTTTAGTATCCCATAAACACGCTTTACTTTAGAGACGCTGCCGGTGGAGCGCGGGTAACTTTCGGCCTCCACTCAGGTCTTCTTTGAACTCGCTGGCTGAGAGCAGCACGAGCCGTGGCGAATCCTGCTCTCTAACAAGCGTGCGGGTCGCGTGCCTATGCCGCTCATTCGCGTGCCGCTGGTTCGGCGGGCATCTAACACTTTTCTACATTCGCGTGGTAATGCCCAAGCAACTCCACCTACCTGCACCTCGGCCTCTCTCTCTCTCTCTTTCGGTGTATTCTCACCAACCGGGGTTCGCTGAGGTCCTGGCGTGAAGATCCCGCTTAAAAGTGAACCAAGGTCTTCCCAAATAATGTGAATTTCACTATTCGAAAGTGGCGTTGAGTGTTCAACCATTTAGATGGGAACTGTACACACTGTAAATAATCTACAAATTATGCTGCATTTATATTTGAAACGTATTTCATTTACTAAGATACTTGATCTCACTTTCCTTTTATCGTACTCCGAAAAGAATTGTATTATCGGGCCTTCTGTAGTGACGATTCATGATCAATGTGTAGGATCAATCAAAGTGTTCGATTGATTGAGATCAAACTATAACACACAATATAGTACAAGTCACGAGTCGACCCACATCTTTTCTTTCTTTATCTTTTTTTAAACTGTCTTTCTACCGAACCAAAATTGGACTCAAGAGCTTAACACATTTCCTTTGAGTGTCATGAGTTCACATGTAGATTGAGGATCAGGTGAGAGGGAGGGACATGCACAAGGGCGTAAGAATTCAAGATCCTGAATTTTACCCTTTACTGCTGGACTTTGCAAGAGACCTGCAAATAAACGATGAGGTAGATATAACTTTATTTTGACTTTCAGTCACCAAAGACAAACAGTTCTCCACAAGAAGAGAGAGAGAGAGAGATCGTCAAGGTCTCTTGATATGATTCAATATAGTCTAAAAAAGTGCGCTATTTTCTTCTTTTTTTCAGCTGTCAACCGTGTCATACACTCGCTAGACCTCTTCAAGTTTTTGAGTGAGTTCATTTTGAAAAACACATACATACTTTTTAGTGGTTGGGTGAACAGCGAACTCGGGACGTCGTCAAGTGATGTGCTGAGCAGTTCGACGGGGCGGTAGTTCAAAGGGGAACCAATCCTCACCCATCTTTCAGCTCAATGACAACAGCAAGGGTGAGAAAAGTACTTTGGTAGACTTCTACCAGTCTCTCATATTGAAGCATACTTTTATACTTTCTGACTGCGTGGGAGATGACATCGGCGCTTTTGACCTCTGGTCCTGTTCTAGCCGTAATAGTGTTTATTTGAATTTTATAGCAACGTTTCAGCTGTTTGAAGTGAGGCTGAGAGAAGGCAGTACAAGGGGAAAGGCAAAAACGGAGAGAGAGAGAGAGCGCGCAACAGAGGTACATAGATTGATGAATAGATATGAAAATAAAGATGGTTAGACAATCAGTTGGACACTCGACAATTGAACGGATAGCTAAATTGAAAGAGATGCGAAAAATAGATATTTTCACTTGGATAGTGCAAGGACCAAGAACTATTGATACATCACCAACCTTAAGGTATGATATTTTTTCGGTCATCAGCATATAACATTATTTATGTCGTATTATAAAGATGAAATAGAGGGAGAGAGGGGGCGATGGATTATGTATTACATAATTTGTGTGTGTATGATATCATGTGAGTGTGTACATGAGAATAAGCAAGCTATGAATAAAAAACAACGAGAACACCGTTGATACCGTCGATATAATTTCGTGTTAAATTTGCTACCCAAAACGCTTGATTGTTACAAAATCCGATATAAAGGTTATGTCAAATTAGGGATTCTTCTGGTCATGGTACAGAGATACTTTTTGTTTGCCGACGTAAAAGAAAAAAATTATAATCACCGAATACAGACAGGATTTCTTGCGTATTTAGTCATAATTTTAGATTTACATTTTACTCGAAGAGTGATAATCATTCATACTTGATCATTCCTGGTAAGATATATAAGCCGCTAACTATACCATTAAATCTCTTAACACACAGTTTGTTTCATCATCAATACTAAATTCATGGTTATGTGAATTAGTTGCTATGCGCTGCACATCGAAAGATATACAAATGGCTACAATGCATGATAATTTCATAATAACATAAATTGACATGCATCACTATAAGGGAAACAATGGCTTTCACCAAATCAAAAGACATTCTATGGTGAAGGGAAAAAAGAGTAAAGAAAAGAGTAATAAGAGTAGTCATCAAGGAAGCTGTATCCGAAATTTTTAAAAAAGGATTGGAGGAGGTAAACGTGTTTGAATTCATTTGTGGTTTCTCTTTCCTTTATATGAAAAGATGAACAGAGCAGTTGACGAACGAGTACAATAAAACTTTAACATCTCGTTAGGGACCACCAACCACAATAAGCTTGGCATGCTTGGGTCGCAAGGATGTGCGCTGCTCTGAGACTGAAGTCATCTCCTCTTGAGTTCGATCATCCGAAGGCTTTAGTGGGAACAGACTATAGTGTTAGTATACGTTGACTTCACATCCAGCGTTCTCCTCCTCTCTGCACTTCTGACCAGATTTGTCCCTTACGCCTCCCTCAAGCCCTCCTGGTTTTTAATCAACGCATCCTGGGTCATTCGACACGGAAATAATCCAAATAAATATCAATGTGATCTGCCCGTCTATCCCCGGGTGTTGGTTCTGCAAAAGGTCAGTTGTCATCAAATAACAGATATGTGATTTATTACCTTATCCTGAAGAACATTACTCCTCCTATTAGATGGAGAATCAACACCACAGAATACCCCACGTCAGCTGAAGAAGAAAGTTTCTCCTGCCTGCCTCGGCTTTTTTCCCCCGTCTCCCTCTCCTGCCTTAGGCCTTCTCTCTCTCTCTCTCTCTCTCTCTCTCTCTCTCCATTGCTTCCCTTCTCATGCATATTCGCCATGTAGGAACAGGGGCAAGTTTGAAAACTGAGTGTGAAATTCTGGGTAAGGAGATTAACAATTTACATAAACTTAGAGGTAACAAATATTTGACGTTTTCCTGACTCAAAATTCTAAGGCAGTTTCAATGAAATTGTCTGTGTAGGATTGAATTGCATTTAGATGTAAGGAAGAAATAAGGAAAGTACTTTGATATGTGGCTAATTTTATAAAGGATTTTGGGGATGATCTTTGTTTATGACGTACCAGCAACATAGAGATGATAGTAAAGACCTACCATCTGACCGATTGCCGCGATGTAGCCCTACATTAATTTGGTTCACTGTCAGAACGGGCGTCTATTAGATTGTTATCTTGCATCCCGGCAGTGGGCATTACGCGGCATGAAGCGCCATCTTTTGGCCGAATAGCTCCATGTATATTAGTCTCGCACAACATATTCATTTTATTATTCGCTGCAAGTGTGAAAACCCAAGTAAAACCCATATCGCAAATACCCTACACTGTAGAACATAGTGCACAGATGTCTCATTTTATACTACATAAAGATTCAAGAAAAATTCATTCTTTTGACAATAAAGTCTTAAAATTTTCAGGAACGTGTTATTATTCTTTCTTTTTTTCTATTGTTTTGTTTTGTTTTGTTTGTTGTTGTTGTTGTTTGGTTGTTTGTTTGTTTGTTTGTTTGTTTTTTGGGGGGAGCCTAAATTCTACATGTTGCATTATGACCCCGTAAAAAGGAATATATTACCGAATGTGTAACCAAGTATAATACCCTAGTTTGATTTGCCTTGGCAAACGACGAGATAAACTCTGCAGGAATAGAAAATTTGTACAACATAAATAATGTACTCAAAAGGACCTTTTCATATATGCACGCCCTGTCCACAGTCTGTGTTTCAGGCCTACGGGATAATATCCTGAACACTAGCCTCAGTCGGGACACTTTGAGGCTCAAACTAAAGAACCAATCATACGAGCTCAGTGAGAAAATTTGTGAACTGTCTGTAATCAAACTTTTTACATTAGTGTTAGTGCTGGCTACGCTACGTTCTGAAATAATTAATAGGACAAGGGGGGGAGATTATCTTGTGTGCAAAACGACAACAAAACACTCTGAAGCACTTCTATCTCTGTGAGCGTCTACTCGACTAAATTTACAACATACCCCTTTCCTGCATTGCTATCTTAAAGTCATAAATAAAAGTCCTACATGCATGGTTTACGAGGGTCTGTCTTTAGCGGTTTTGTTAGCACCTTTTTATCGGTAATCACTGTAGTCACTTAGCCGCCCTTCTTGTTTATGGAGCATGAGCAGCAAAAACGTCGATGGGCGACTTGATTAGTTTTTAAAGATTTATTTCAAGGAGAGTTCGCCCCCTTTTACCCTCATTTGCCTCGGCATTCCCTTCTCCCCCCCCCCCCCCCCTCTCTCTCTCTCTCTCTCTCTCTCTCTCTCTGTCTTTTTCTATATCTTCTCTTTCTTGTTAAATTCTTGATAGATTGTATACCGTGTGCAGGCAGTTCACACTGAATTGGGAATCAAACTGAACTTTAGCATTTTTTTTTCTTTACGCGACTGGGCATCTGTCTAAAACTTTCAAAATTGTATTCATAACGAAAACATCACTCAGTCATTACGATATCAAGCAGGGTTAGCTGCCTTTGTTCAGAGTTAGCCTTGATGTTGCTGCTATAATTATGATGATGATGTTATATCGAGATGAGTAGAAGCATGTCATCATTAGCGCACGAGCTAGGTGGTTAAACGTACCAATAAACTTGTTTATGCCTGTAAGGTAGACTATTTTCATTATAATTTCATTATCCAGTTAAGGGGGAGAAGGATTAATTTTGCTGAGAAGGCATCTGAAAGCGTTCGCGCAAAAAAAAAAAATCCCGAAATCCGAGAACCATTTTTATTATAGTGCTAAAGACCTCCTGCGAAGCAAACCTCTGAACAACAGTAAATTATAATAGCTAAAACTATGAAACTCATAAACAAATTAGAGAAAGTGTGACGTCATGACACTGTGAAAATCCTAAAGTCCTGCAGTGACGTCGCAAACTGTCATAGTCTTCTCATCCAGCGATGGCGGCACTAAAACCTTAAAAATGCATAACTTTTAAACGGATTGCCCGATTTTCCTCAAACTTTCACTGATTGCTACATTGCTACATTCAATGAGTCTATACAGATATTCATGAGTGATTATTTTTTAACAATTCCCTTGACAGACGAAATATCCCACTCACATTCTTTTTGTCTGCATATGAAATTACAACTGTGAAAGTGCAAGCAATATGTTTGTATGTGTGTGTGTGGTGTGTGTGTGTGTGTGTGTTTGTTTGTTTTTCTTTTTTCGCTGTGTTTTGCTTTGTTTCTGTAAAGTGCCCACTGAACCCAGTAATAGACGACTTTACATCTATGCGTCAAAACCTTATCTTACTATGTTCGGTTCAAACTTTCACTGATATGTTTCTTCCAGTTTGTATATCCCTCCTCTGAGTGTATTCTCAAAAACGAAATTTTACCATGAGACCACGACATTCTATTTGGTGCCCACTTTCAGCCGTCATGGTGGTGCCGTCATTCAAAAGGTTCTCTATTGGAGACAAAAATGCGAAGCCTACTTTGTCTCAAAATCGCTTTAAAGAATCAACTTCCTTGCTGTTGGACGACTACATAATAGATGAGAGTCATCATGAGGTGACATTGTGCTCAACAGGGTGTGGCAGTGATGACACTTGAAGGAGTAAAAAATGAGGTGTTCTGTACGATTTTGAATCCGATGCAGCAAATTAGAGGTTCCAAACAAGGGATGTGTTAGTAGACTTGCGGAATTTCGGTTCACGATCACAACCTTTTACGTTTTAATTGTCTCAGGTTGTTACTCTTTGTATTGGCGATATTTTCGTAACAACGCCTTTGTGATACTCTTTTGAAGACATATTTGATTTTGTTCCTTTTAAAGTTGTTTACCCCAAATTAAGAGAATATTATGGATATCATCTTATTAATGCTACGTTTACACCATATTCCCGGCGGCCACGGCAGCAGCGTTTGCCCAAAACGTAGCGAGCCCTGAGTGGGTGGGATATTCTCCCTTTTCTCCTGTTGTCATGTTCGTTCCAGCCCTCGCTCAAGGGAACATGTACCTGTCAAACGCCGTTCTCATTGCGTTTGGTCAGGCTGGACTCCCGGGCTAGACTACAAATATTTCCCGTCGCGTCACACTACAGACCGTGCTCAAGTTTTGTTACAGCCTATTACGTGCTGTTGCGTTTTGTCGAGCTCATCCCGTTTTAATACGGCCTTCTAAGTTTGTCATCTGCATCGGACTGCCGTGGCAAATTTTTTGACAGTTTAACAATCTAGCACCTCATCCATGGCCTGTCACGTTTGCCCATCCGTCCCACCGCGTTGTCTCACGTCCATTGTCCACTGTGACCCGAAACGTGATTGCCGTGGCCGACATGATGTATACGAATAGCATTAGCAATCTACCCCATATCCCTCTCTATCCCCTCCCCACCCCACCCCAACCATGTTCCTGCATTTCACAATTATCATATACAATGCTTGCTCACCATGGCAAACGACGATGACACTTCGAACTAGAACGAATTCGGCCCCATTTTTATTTTTGTTCTCTCTTTCACCTGTTCAACTCCTTTTCTCGATCACCCTCTCCCTCTCTCTTCGTCTCTCCCCTCTCAGTCCCCCCCCCCCCCACCCTTCTCTCACTCTTTCCCACTCTCACTAACAATAGTGAAGGCGAGTAAAGCGGAATGGAGTGTTTTTGCTGAAAAGGCGGTCATGATTTTTGTCTCCTTTGTCGACAAGGAACACTAAAACTCACGTGCCTGACCCATTTTCTCAGGTCGACATAGTCCATTTACTGCTCTCCGACTAGCGTTTTATAATACTCTCTGTCTCATCTTGCTAATAGCGTTGTTTAATAGCTATCATTTTATTTTGAATAAATGTATGATCACTTCATTTCTTACTATATCAATCAGAAGAGCCCTAGTAATCCTATAACATGCATGTTACTAGATCTGCAGTCAGCCAGGGCATTAACAAGACTGTCTTGCACCGTACACTGATAGATATTCAGTGGATACTCTTAGAACGACAATATCTTCACATGACTGTGTTCAGAAAAACAAAGAAATAAGAGAATTAGAGAATGAAGAGAGTTGCAGAAATTTTACACTACTCATAATAATACAGGACCATGTGCATCTAATGCCATAGTACCTAACACAACACGAATGAAAATTTATTCTTTTAGATTTCAAACTATGAAAATCGTATGAAGTGATATTTGCAGGGTGTAATTTCTTAATTTCTAAATCCTATATGATGTGGGTCAACTGGTCAAATCAAACCTAACTCAGTACGATAGATAATGAACTCTGGCCCAACGACATTAACCTTTGGAGGTTTCTACTAAATGTCAGATGATAAAACCTTAAAGTTATATCAAACCCTGTTGTTCTTTTCTTTTTTTCCAATCATAAAATTGTTCCTTGCATTTTCCCAGTTCCTCCAGCTAGAACAAAGACTTTCAAGAAACAAAGAAAAACTGTAGTACAGTTTGCCTCTCCCATCTTTCAACAGCCATCTAGATTCACATGTATCAAATTAATGCGTCCAAATCGGGGGAATAATGTTATTTTTATCCGCGAGCTTAATTTGTTACAGGATCCCTCTTCAAGCAACATGCCGAAGTTGCCGCGACAAAGGATCATGGGAAATCGGAACAACCCGTACCAAATTGCCCGCCGAGTCAAACTCAATTTCAACAACCATAAGGGGCTGGATTTTACGACGGCTCCCACAAATTTTTATTATCCATTTGTTTCGGTTTTTTTTTCATTTCTCTAGCAACAGTAACTTGTCAAAATGAATAGGGATCTGAAATCTATCAAAGACAAAAATGAAAACAAAAACTGAAAGAACAAATGTCCCACGTAAGTAGAGAAACATTTTCCCTCGAACAATAATATCGAGAATTGCGTATTCCATAAGAAACAAAAAGGGGAACAAAATATTTTTATTTCATGTGCCACATTAGCCTCAAAGAGAATTTCAAAGAGATTGTTGTCATATCTGTTTCAGTAAATAAAAAATCTTTACTATAGAAGTAAGATACGGAGCTATCATGACAATGATAGCATATTAGGTAAGTTTCAAATACGTTTCACAATTACAGTAATCAAGTTTCCAGGTAAACACTAGTCCTAATGCTATTCAAAAAGTCAAAGGGAACGTCACTCGAAGACATAAAAGTTTCCTTTCCTATCTTTTTCTATCACACCTTGCAGCATTATATGATCTGATAAGTTCATGTTATCACACTTCACCATTTACTTTCGCATTGAAAGCATATGAATATGTCAAATTTATATACATGGCAGATATTACAGGTTTCTTGTTTGCTTGTTTGTTTGTTTGTTTGTTTGTTTGTTTGTTTGTTTGATTGTTTGTTTGTTTGTTTTAATCAGTATCATGCGTTTCTAACGATTCCTTCAAGGGACTTCCAGCTTGAGCATCAGATGAAAACCAGTTGTTTCCATGGTATAGACACTTCACGTGTTGTTCATTGTTTGACTATGGAAAGAAAATACTTCAGTTGAGTAGTAAATGTGAATGTCACTTCTACTGACCTCTGTAGAAATTGGTCATCGCTTCTTTCATTGCTGAAACCTCTAGTACGAGGTATGTGTGCTTTACTTTCTTTGAATTAGAAACACGTTTTCATGACTGGTTCAAGAATCAACAGTAATCTGCATACTCTTGACTTTATACTACCCATTTACTATTGTGCTCTTCTTGATTTGTCAAATAAAGACGGCTGGACCTCAAAGTGTCAGAAACGACACTAAATTGAGATGAAATTCGATGTTTTTAAGCCTGTCATTTTGTAAACATGACGGAAACGCGGGAAAAGCTGCAAACTCAAGGCAAGATTCTTCGAAGTGAAATGTAGTTAGTCGGCTTTTAGTTTGCCTCAACAAATATGTCACTGTCTAAACATAAAGGGAAATATCAGTCACACTTCAATCAGGTAGGTATCTGGTGAATCAATCATATTTATAGATAATGGACAAAAAATCTATGATGAAAATTCTTCAGCTGGTAAGGAAATCATGCAATTGTGCACACATTGTAGGGATAAGTGGGGCACATTGGCCAATTCAATCAATGCTTGTTTTACACCCAGATTCATCTTCTGTAAGACTCGAACCGTCGGGAGTTCATTTTCTACAGTTAATCATTTGAAATTGGAGGCAAATTGTTTATAATGCATTCAATGTTCTTACCAGATAAGATCAGTAAAAGAAGATAGTTAGGTTTACTGTACTTTCTTCTCTTTCTCTGTCTTCGTCTCTCTCTCTCTTTGATTATAGCACCCAAATGTTTAAAGAGTTATAGGGAAGAGAGTACATATAAGGTTCACTCGGGCCTCTTTGAAAGCAGTGCATCGCATTCATGAAATCTCCTTTTCATATATGAAAATTCCTTTCCATCTGTGAAAAAGTTGTGAATATTCTGCTTTATCATTGCAAATTTTCACTCGAAAAATTAATTTCTATCTATGGAAATTCCTTTTCGATGTATCTTCAAATACTTTTTTTCACCCATATGAAACCTCATTTTATCCAGTGAGAGATTGGAAAGTTGCTGCAGTTTCGTTTGAATTCAGAGCATCATGAGGCAGAGAAAATGATTCGAAACTCAACAAAATTGAACTTTGGTGAGACCACCTTGAATATGATCGTGCTTATCACGGTTTGTTGCTGTCGTCGTCATCGTCGTCGTTTGTTTGTCTGTTTGTTTGTTTGTTTTTTGTTTTGGCCAATGTTAACACTCTGTTATCCTTATCGCATCATTATCAATAATTCTATTTTAGAACTCTTTAATAAATAACTAGGATGGAATCATTATTAAGTTGTCACTAAAATTGTTCCTACTATGCTGTCGATCATTTTGCCTAATGCTGTTAACATGACATAAGAATGCAATGTTTTGCTTCACCGGTATGTTGTGAATGATGATTGCATCTTTCTGGTCAAGTTAGGAGGTGACATTGAGATAAACTGCTTTATATAAGATGCAGTTGCCCTTTTTCATGGAGAGATCCTACTGTTAGTTACTCAGATGATTGGGCCAACATTAAGTTTACCAAGTTTACTAAAAACATCACAAATTGCCGTCTTATCTGTATCTCTCTCTTGCTGTCCGTCCTACCGCAGATCACTTTGGTATCGTTCTTCAAACTTCATTGCTATCACCTTGAGACAGTTGGTTGTATGGTGCTTTGCGCCAATTTACAGACAGGACGGACTGATTGGAACTGATAAGTGTGGATTGACCTTGAATGGCGGTCGAGAAACTCATTTTCTTTCTTAGTGAAAATTGTTTTCATATATTTTTTTTTCTTTGTAAAGAGAGAAAGGGAAACTTTACCGTGAAATGCGGTGTACTATTCTGCTGCATGTTATTCTTGTGTACCACAAACCTTAAGGCCACAAACTTGACAAAGTAATTCTCCAGAAAGAAAGCTTTATGTTGGAAATCACGACAGAGATCTTCAAACTGTTAGGTCCACGTTTTCCATGATGGTTAGACAGAAGAAAAGACTGTAATTTGTTCAAATCGTCAATCAAATAAGAACAAGGAAAACTGCCTGGAGTAGATTTTTTTTTTTTTTTTTTTTTTTTGGGGGGGGGGGAGGGTTGCTTTTTTTTTAATAGTCATTTTATAGTCATCGTTTACTCTTTTATAAGACTAGGATGTGTCACTATAGTGTCTACGATATCTGGCTCATACATAGGCGATACCTCTTGAATATCATGTGTACGACAAAGAGAAATAGGGTAATTCATCACGAGTCTGATTGGAATTTATCTCCCCCCGATCTCTGAAACAACAAAATCGTCACTTTTTAATGATTTAGCCACCGGCTTCAATATTCTGAAAGCTTCTTTTAATTCCCACAAATCTTTTAAACACGGTGTCATTACTAACCAATGCGTAAACATCGTTCATCAGGGCTTGGGCGGTGCACTAACGATTACTCACTAATGACTGGCGTAACGAGCTAAGCGATTGGTTCAATCTCTCACCCAAGACGTTTTTTCTACGGCTTTTTAACCAATTACAAGGGGCGTCGCATCAGAGCTCGCGCGATTAGCGTACGGTATGACACGCGCTAAGCGATTGGCAGAATCCGGAACGCTGGAACAGGCGCACTCTGCACACTGCCAGTGACCGTGGCCAATTGGGAAATGTGTCTTGCTTTCCGAACGTGTTTCTTTGGAGAAAATCCCCGACGAGAAACGAGATCAGGTGGCGATGACATCTTGGTGTGGATCATGAAATGTCATCAATTCCTTGAAAGCAGATCAGTTTTCTCTGCATCTGAGAGCAGCGTCCTGGGGATCTCTCTCCCCCTCTCTCTTGCTTCATTTTCCCCTCTCTTTTCAAGAACCATAATTCATCTCGATGATTACGTTGCATGGAAGAAAGTACTTTTCGGTTATGTCCATAAGAATTAAGATGAAATATTAGATCGCTGGAGTGATCTAAAGCTGGAATGATCTAAAGGAACCAGTCCGAGCATTTTTTTTCTTTCTTGTCATCGCCCCCCCCCCCCCCATATATGACGGCGTGTCCTGTGTGTGTGTGTGCGTGTTCACCCCCTTTCGAAAAAGACAAAAGCAAAATAATTCAGACACTCTTGAATAACAGCCATGGTCTCATCAGTCCCCCCCCCCCCCATCTCTCTCTCTCCCGGCCTCTCTATCTTGCTCTTCCTTTCTCCTCATGTTAATGTCATATAATGACATAGAGGTCTATGCCTGTACGTGATTATATACATAATATGACTAGGTATGTATACGCAATGCATGTATATTTCTCCCTGAAATTAAAAGATATCATACATTTCAGTCTCTCTTTCATTCATTCATTCATTCATCCATCCATTCATACTTCCATTTCCAGCAGAAATATAGTAATATTTTACAGAAATTGAATGCATAAATTATTTCACACTGTATAATAAAAGAAATGTATAAGTTTGCAGAATATTGAAAGCATACAGAAATTCAATGAGATTTAGGAGACCATTAAAACAGCACCACTCATACAATTTTGTTTTGGAACTACTAGTACATTAAGTAGACAGATGTCCAATTGGCAGTATGTGCTTCGTCTAAAATACTAACCTAATCTATTTCTTCTTAACTTTTCTTTCTTTACCTTTTCTCTGATTTACGTGCAATAAAGGCAGTTTTAACTCAAATCTGCGTTAAAACAAAATAAAGGATTTCGACACAAAGGATGGCAATTTTAGAGTGTTCCATTGTATTGTGTAATCTTTATTACAATCCTTCCTTTAATGATCTCTTCTTTTCTTTTACTTTTTGACATAAATCACAAGTTGAAATAAAATGTTTGGCTTATTTTATGGTACTATTTTCGACTTCTCCGTGTTACCTCCTTTTAGCTCTGGTTGACTTGAGTATTTGTTGTTTTGTTTTGTTGTTTGCGCTCCAGAAGAGGTAGTTATGACGGGGAAAGAGCACACATTAATACAAAACTATTATAGATTAATACAATACTATAACACAATACATAACACAATACATAAACAATACATAATACAAAACTGAAGAAAAACATACCGGTACATAAATGTATTTTACAAAAGCTGCTCAACAACAATGTTAAAACGACTAAAGATTTAACGTGACAACATGTGACTGATCAGAGTAAGATGTACATGTCCTCTTAGACACCTAGCCTCAGAGGAACTTCTTCTCGCAGTTCGTAGAGCTATACCGAGAGGATTCTCCCCTGCTCCAGCCGTAATTCCCGCAAGTTCGACTCACTTTCAGCCGATGATTGAAAGCGGAAAGCTGAAATCACCGCATTACCCCTAATATCCTCGCTATCTTCATTTTCTTTTGCAAATGAGTATCCATATCCGTCCGTCATTACACAGAAAATATATCTCTCTTTGTTTGTCTTTGCTCTTTATTCGAGAAGGTTTCGCATAATTCTCATTCATTGGCAAGGCTTTTGTTTCATTCATAAATTGCAAGTAGTCATTTCCTTCATCTGTTATTCATTTGCAACACGTTACGGTCTAAACAGGTGGTGAAATGAGGAAATAACAATAGCCAGATTTCTCTTCACTTTTACTTTCTATTTGCTTGCTATTTGCTTGCATTTGTTTGCTATCAGGAAACAATGATTCGTTAGATATTTGTGCATCTCGGTTTATTCTGAAAGTAGTGTTCAAGGTTCAAAAGCGATTTCTAACTTTTGAATTTTGGAATATTTTGAAGCAGAAGTCTCTCGAGTTATCAATTTGCATCCGATTACTGAAACAAACAACTACTAGATAGAATTTCAATTTCATTTTCCTTTAAATTAGTTACAAACTAACACGGTTGTATAGCTAAAGTATGTGCAAAAACGACGTTAAAGAAGCCATAAAGAAGGAAAAGGTAATTCTATATCAATCAACTGATTTATGTTGCCATGCAGAAGAAGCATGGGATAATTCTATACTTGAAGTTATGTCTTCCGTTGAGCGATAAGTCATCGCAGTGTCGATATTGTACTTCGTGTTGAGATTGCTCATCGAGCTATATACTAGACAGGTTAGCCTACAAACGAGCAAGAAAAGCAATATTGTGGGACATAAATACACATGCGAACACACATACATTGTACATACAAACGCACACACGATTATATTACAATAATAGCCTTGTGTTTGTTTATATACATAGCTTATGTGTTCCTACTTGTATACAGTTATTATCAAAAAGAAGTTGAGACATGGAGAAACAGATATAATGGTCAGCAATAAGAAGTAGCGTGTAAACCTCCTGAAGTGTCAATGGATCTCTAAAAGCAAAGTGTTGTTGAGCCTGGTGAGAAAGTCTGGCGAAGTGAGCGGCAGCAAGATCGCAATGGCATTTTCCTTCAAACTCCCCAAATTGGCTCGTGATCATGATAAAACAATAACTCTGCGAAGCAATCAGGATGATTATTTTCCCCCGATTGGTTTTCCCTGCCAAATAGGATATGCCCGTGGCCTGTTAATCTGGCGGAATGATTGTCAAACTGTTTATATTTGATTGATATTCTCCTGGCGTGACATAAACAGTGGCCACGAGAATTCCTGCCTTTTTTTAATATCCATAAAGGTGATGGCACAGTACGCATGCGCTGATTATCACGCAATAGGAGAAAACTACAAGACAACCAACCTTCTAAAAGCTGAAAAGGGGAACTACACAGCATGGGCAAACAACTAATGTGCTACGGAAGAAGGTATAAGGAATTAAATTTGACTTGAAGTCAAATTCACAATGAATTGCATCATAAATATGAAATCTCACTTTGAGGTGCAAGAAAAATTTGTTGTGATGTACAAGAATTTTGTAATAAGTCTATAATAATCAGCTTGTTCAGCCTCAGAACACAATCTTGCCAGAGTTAGACGATCGTCATATTTAGGCGACATTATTATTCCAAAAACTCACAAGAGCCTTCGGCAACCAACCGCCTAATTAATGGCTTCTATGGCTACCTAATTTTCACTTATGTATTTACGTTCTCACCATGTTGAATATTTTCCTTCCTCTTTCATTTCCGTCCTGAGGCATTGAAAACTCAGAGAGTCCATGAGAAAATGACCGGGACGGCTAGGATATATTTAAAAAAAAAATCAGAAAACAAGGCAGTAGAATACTAAACCCTGTTTGTCCCTCCATGTCTGCGATGTAAGCCCATCCAATCTTCTTGAAAAGAAATTTTCAATCTCTCTCTGTTTCTCTCTTTTCCTTTTCCTCCATCTCTCTCTCCCTCTCTCTGAGCAATCTGAAGATTCGAGAGAAGATGGAAAAGGGCAGGAAAACGGAGGATAAGTTTCAATTATTTTCCGACTTTATTACGAAATAGATAGAGACGGGTTGAGATGTGCTTCGAGCAACACTTTGGGCACCGACGGGAAATATGCAACAGACGAAATAGATGGACAGGGAAGAAGGAGGGAGAGGGAGAGGGAGAGAAAGAGAGAGACAGAAGAAGTGGAAGAATGCCATCGACAACGAAGTTCAATTTGCCTAATAAGTCTCTCAGATAAAATATCAATTACTTTGGCGAAACTATATATATTTATACTCTTCGCGGGTTTTGCGTTTCATTCTCTGCTCGTTTGAGGAGCGATTTATTCCCCGGCCAGCCCCGCTGTCTGTTTAAACAATTCGAGATGATCTGACCAAATGAGCATAAATAACGGGGTTGATTAAAATACTAAAAACACACACTTGAATCTTCTCCATCTCGCTCTTCCTTTCTCTCCCTCTCTCCCTCCTCTCGTTCTTTTCCAAAACGTAAATAGAGTAGGCTGATCACTTTTCTAATTGCACCTCATCCCATTTCTGTAATTTAGA
This sequence comes from Diadema antillarum, assembly GCF_040938485.1. Lineage (NCBI taxonomy): Eukaryota > Metazoa > Echinodermata > Echinoidea > Diadematoida > Diadematidae > Diadema > Diadema antillarum. The sequence continues at coordinate 474,402 of NW_027271891.1, forward strand.
GGGAAAGAGAAATATAACTTTTTCGTTGTTTTTCTCTTCCCTATTTTCTAACGGCCCCTTCTCATGTAACTCCGACTCCTCTAAATCCATTGTAATGCGCTAGCCAACTGTTTTGATTAACAACGAAATAAATGGTAATTCATTCTCCGTGCATCAGTCCGGTATTTTACAATTCATTTTTCCCGCCAGTGTGGTATCGTTCTCCGGCGTTTCATCAGCGCTAATTGATTTCAAAGTAGCGTGTAGGAAGGGACACTTTTCCAGAGGGGATGACGAATGAAGAGAAAGGAAGAGCATGCAGGCACATGCATAGGCAGACAGACAGACATACAGACAGTTAAACAGACAAACAGACAGGGAAGAGACAAAAAGACCGCATGTCAAGGATATCAGACATTAACAATTCAAGGGTGACAAAGGTAATTCTCGCCTTTTTTATCATCATTTTACTGTTGAAGATATTTAACGCATTCCTTTTGCCTCCCACTTTATCTACCCCTTATAGATGAACCATTCTTGTCATCATCGTTTATCATTATCAATAACTCCTCCTCGTCTTCCTCTTTCCTCTTCTCATTCATCTTTGTTCTTATTTCTATTTCTTCCTTCTTCCTATTCCCATTCCCCTTCGCTTTTTTTTTTCTTGCCTTTTCTCCTTTTCCTCTTTTGTGTCCGTTTTTCTTACATAAAAAAGCTTAATTGTCACCGTCAGATTTTGTTTTTTGCAAAGTCTTTCCATTTCACTCACTCCCAACTATGAAAACTTTTGCTCCTTCGGCACATGTCGAAGATAAGCACCTTTTTTTGTACTGAAATGTTAAATGTAGAATTAATCAAATGAATTTCGTTATTCGTGTTTTTATTTAAAGGTCACATTCGAGTTGGGTGTTCTATAAACCACCAACCCCACCAATCAACCCCTCCCCCCCCCCCAAAAAAAAAAAAGGACGAACTTTTATTCCTAAGGGGTATTTTCTTTTTTTCTTTTTTTTTAGACAAGCTTGTAAAGACGTTATAAATTAATAGAAATAATAACAAAGCTTCCAAGAGGAGCATCAAACTATCCGCTCTGTCACGATATCGATACGTTTCTTGCGTGTAGTCCACATTTTTTCATCTCAAAAACAAATCAGTATTTCACTTGTGACTGAAGATGAGCTCTTTTGTCAGAGGACTGTTTAACCACAGCGCACCACGTAAAATGATCTAAATGGATACCTCCATGGTGTTTGGGACCAGCAGTTAGCTCTCGCGTTCTCCCGAACAAGGGATGATATTCGTCGCTATAAGACAGTGTGCGTGTGTGTGTTTGTTATTTTGTGTGCGTTATTCCATGTCTTTGAATTATTCTCTCTTTCCAAAACCTTCGCTGATCTTCATCTTACTGTCTCTATTTCATATCATTGTCGGTCTCGTTTATCAGGGTCTGCCCTGTTACACCGTGAGTGATATTTCTCTCTAAGACATAATGATCCTCAGTGCTAGGGGCGACACTACCGCTAACGACACCAGGACACCACGACGAGCCGAGGAGCATGCAAGCTCTCCATTTTGAATTAGATATCATTATCCAGGCGGGTAATGTTATATCCTCAGGATATTTAGTTGACAAATATAGCTACGTGACATCAAATTACGACAGCCCTTCTGAAAAAGAGAGGGATGATTAGTCCTGTATAAGGAACATTTCAGAACATTGGGCATGACTGAAATGAAGAAAAAAAATCCAACAATAATGCTTGCCACTATTCGATCTGTTCACCCAATTTACCTTTCTATATTTTGATGTCAATATTACTCATTAAAGGACAAGTTCACCTTCATAAACATAAGGATTGAGAGAATGCAACAATATTAGTAGAACACATCAGTGAAAGTTTGAGGAAAATTGGACAATCGATGCAAAAGTTATGAATTTTTAAAATTTTTGTGTTGGAACCGCTGGATGAGGAGACTACTACAGCTTGTGAGTCATATGCGTACAACAGTATAAAGAAAATGTAAAGAAAATTCAACATATTTTCACTTTTTTCGCATAATAAAAGAGCACTTGACTTGCCTCTTTCTAAAGGCAGGGGGAATGATATTACCCATAACATTTGTCGATAACGAGTCGGGGGAATGTGTACTTTTTTCAAAAGATGAAATTTTGTGAAATTCTCTTTATATTTTCCTTATATTGTTGTACGCATGTGACATCTAAGTTATTCACACATTGCAGTAGTCTTCTCATCCAGCGGTTACTGCACAAAAACTTCAAAAATGCATAACTTTTGAACGGATTGTCCGATTTTCCTCAAACTTTCAATGATGTGTTCTGCTAATATTGCTACATTCTCTCAATCCTTATGTTTATGAAGGTGAACTTGTCCTTTAAAACAAGGTCCCGATTTGCAGTGAAATGGTCTGCTAAAGACTCTGACTCTAGCTATTATGCTTCACTTTAACGAAATATAAGCGAGAAATTATTTTCAAAATATCTAAGTAGAAGGATTGTGCATGTATTAACTATCAAAGTAGAATAAATTAAAAAAAAACACAACTTTATGAATAATGTGAGACTGACACGAAAGGTACCCGAACGACATTCATGATTGTCAAAATATTTATGTCTTCCATTCATGGCTATCGTGACATAGAGCGCCATTTTGAATGACTCCAACTTGTGGACATGATGAATCTGTACTTCTCAGAAACTGAAGCAAGCAGAATTGTATTAAGGTGTCCATCGATGCGTTCTTACGCTATAGTGACGTTTATAAAATCTGTTTTCACCTGTCGTCTACTAAAGTCTTCACTGAGCACACACATCTCAATCCGGAAGCCGTTATTGACCGATACTCGTTTACCAAGACGAAGAGGTTGCTATAAGACTGCCTAGCTCCCCACTAGCCCTGCGTGGACCTATCTGTTAGTTTGCAGGGGCAGAGGACTCGTCAACAGTGGACCTAGCATGTTAGGCGGTATTGATGTACCTCCGGACAAGGAATTATTAGGATGAGATTCCCGACCACAAGCTGCTTGTGCATTTCGTCTCGCTTCCCTGATCCACAGCTGTCCCACGTAATGAGTGATCTAAAGGTCTTTTCTCTCATCAGACTGTGCTCGAATATTCCAGTATTGTATAGCGCAAAATTTCATATGCCAGTGCCAATCAAAGGCCACTCAGTTTTGTCAAGATGATCATAGTTTAACTTTTAAATAAGATTCGCTTGCCTTTGTTCCAGAATATAGTCGTTTTTGTCCATTCTTGATTTTCTTTCCGTACTCCGAGTTGACATGTTTTCCTCGACAGGCAGCACCCATGTGCGCTTTATAAGCAGCAAGAGACTTAGAAGCGCGTTAAAAGGAGAGAAAAACACGAATAAAACTTCAGTCGTCCTACCTGAACAAACATACGTGTAATCCTCGCCGACACAAGTGGCTATTTAGGCTCGTGAAGGCAAAAGGATCGAGTTAGGACGGAAAGAAAGAAAGAGAAAAGAAAAAAGTCAAATGAAGGAGAGTGGGCGGAGGAGAGAAAGGGGGAGAAAGAGAAAGGGAGGGGGTGGAGGGAGAGAATCCCACCCAAACCAAACAACGAAATAAGTTTAGAATTGGAGCCGAGATTTAGGCGGTGTTAAAAGAAAACTAATTATTTCACAAAAGAAAATGCTCTAGGCCCCAACTTCATCATTTGCCAAACTGTCATCAGACTAGCAAAGGCGAGCAGCCGTTGGTTGGCCGGATAGTCCTCATTTGGTTGGTTTTGTTTTTTCTTTTCTTCCTTCTGCCTCTCTCCTCATTCATTTTGTGGTGTGTTCTCCTGACTTGCTTGCTCGACAAGTGAGTCACTCAGATCTATACAGGCCAGCATGATAGCAAGAAATTACTAAAACGTTCTATTTTCTTGCCATAACATTCAGCTTCCAGTTCCATAGTTTCTACATAAATTTAGGTTATAACCTTTTAGAAACCAAGAAATGGAACTGGACGGATTCGCAGGTCCGAAAATTTAGCATTTACCTGTGTAGGAAACTGACCCCATTGGGAAAAAAATCTGTTTAATGACGCTGCATTTTTCCTCCGTAACTTGCTAATCCCTCATGGTCCAGTAATGAATATCTTCAGGGTTTTAGATCAGTCATAATTATCTAGTTTTTATACGGGTTGGTTAGTAGATTTTCAACAGCTCAATTCAAAGTTGCACGTATTCCGCGCAACTGTATTTTTTTTTAGTAGTCAAGTTCGTTTTTGAATTGCCAAAGTTATACCGTCCACTAACTTCTAACGCATTTTTGAAGAAAGCTTTACGAGCTATTACATATAGCTCACAATATAAGGTAAATGTCCGTTATCAGTCATTCTGTTTCATTCACTTTTGCTTGTATGTTTGTAATATTTCCGTATTTTCTGTTTTCCAGTCTCTGGAGCCATTGGTCACCCGTTGGTTGCACCAGCATGTCCGCAGCCTAGTCTCTCGTCAAGTCTCAGCGAGGAGTTGTTTATGGACGAGCTTGCTTACAACCGCAGACGCCAGGTTTGTGTAAGCACCAAAATTTTCATGTCATATTTCGGGGAATTGTTCAGACAGCACCATGATTATTATGATTGATATGATATTATTTCGCTATTCCACATTACTTCGCAGATTTCTCTCGTCCCTCCTGTTACTGTTCCCGCTTCCTACGTTCTGTGACTTCATAAGATATTAATGTATCAGGGGCAGCGGAACGTTGTTTCATGGGGGGGGGGGGGAGGGGAAGGGCTAGAGGTCGACAAGGTCAATGGTATCCCCCCCCCCCCCCCCCCGCTTCCCGCCCCGCCCCCTCCCCCACTAAAATAATCTAAAGGATGGAACCTTCGGAAAGTCATGGATGTTGTGGAGGTCGATTTCTTTTTCTTTTTTCTCCCCATTTTCTTCCAGACCCCAAAACATTGGGGGAGGAGCTCTTAAACTTAATGGTCACGGCCCATGCAGTATTAGAACTAAATGATGTAGATCATCCAAAATGTGGACAGAATCTAAGCCCATCACACAAACCACAAAAAGGGACGTTTGTTACGTCCAAATTGGCGATACTCTAGATATAAGTACAAGCCCATAGCAGTTTTTCATAACACTTAGATCTGACACTTATACACCAACTCTGACAATGAGCACGATCATCTTCTTCTTCTTTTTTTTTTCTTTTTCTTTTTTTTTTTTGTTCTGCACTAAGAAAAATGTTCAACTTTGCACCTTTACTCGTGTCACACTGGGAGCACTTTTACGGGTGCAACTTTGCACCTTTCAGACCAGAAAGGTGTAAAGTTGCACCCGTAAAGGTGCTCCCCGTGTGACACTGGTTAAGGTGTGAAGTTGAACCCATTCTTAGGTTCTAATGACGTTAAAAAACATGAGCGTTCAGCTTTGATTAATGAATTTGCTCTGTATGCCACAAAGTCTACTGAGTCTTCAGATAGATAGACGACTGGAGTCAGAATGTAACATGATTTATCGTTTCCTTTTTTTATCTCCTTGCCTACTGACAGCGTCGGAATCGGACTACATTTACTCCACAACAGCTGAGTGAGCTCGAGACACTCTTCGCCAAAACACATTACCCTGACGTATTCCTCCGCGAGGATCTCGCGATGCGCATAAATCTCACTGAAGCCAGAGTTCAGGTAACATTGATGTATCAAGATTTTTTTTTCTTTGTCGTATCACTATATCACATGAAAATTCCATGTTGACGCTGAAAATGAAATGTCATAAATGTCAAGCAATGAAAATGACGAGAAGCATCGCTTTATCATGTTTTTGTAATGTTTAGTCCCTTTCAACATGACTCTTGCAACAGTTACTGATTGACAAATTGCCCTACATCGACGAAAATAAGCACTGAATTGATCAGTGGTTTAGTAGTAGCCATGATAAAAAATCATGGGCGTACATACTCGAGCAGGATTCGAACCTACGACCTCCTGATCTCCGGATAGGCGTCATCTCCACTAGACCACCGAGCTTTCGCCCGACAGCAAGTGTTGGTTCTAATCCTTATAGCATGCAGCGGGTACTGCTTTGTTATTCAAATTCATGAAATTCTTCCGTCGAGATGTTTTCATTGCAACTGATTGACAAATTGACTTATTTACGTCGATGTAGGGCAATTTGTCAATCAGTTGCAATGAAAACATCTCGACGGAAGAATTTCATGAATTTGAATAACATGACTCTTGTCAAAAAAAAAAAAAAAAAATTCTCAACATTGCCCGTCCAACTATAATATCCTTTTATCTCAAGGTCTGGTTCCAAAATCGCCGAGCCAAGTGGCGGAAAATGGCCCGACAGCGACTGGGTGTCGATCCGTGGCGTACTCGGCAGATAAACGCATACCCGAATCACATCGGTTTTCACGGCAATGCTTGGCTGTCGGCCGCAGCAGCAGGAAACTTCGCCGCTGCGACCAGGGGAGTTCGCTCCAGCTCGGCGGCTGCGGCGGCAGCGGCTGCAACAGCGCTGGCTACTCCGAACAGCCTGGCGCCAGGCCTGCTGTATAATGAGGCTGTGGCGAGATTAGCTCAGCGGTCCCTGGCGGGAAGGTGGGTGCTCCATATCACATTTCATTTCGAGCTTCATTTTCTGATCATGAAAATTCACTGCGGGCTTGACTAAAAAGTGGTATGAGACGATTCCCGTCATTTCCTTCATGTTTTGCAATGAAGCTACGATCAGGGGGGCGTTTCACCAACGAGTTCGTCGGAGGTTTTCACCGACAAATTTGCTATCAGCCAATCAGACGCAAGGATTTCAGTAGCTTTTAACAGTTGTCAGTGTAAATCAGTGACAAAAAGTTTCATGAAACGGTCCCCAGGTCTTTAGTCAAGATTATAGTCTGATATTTCCGTAGGGCTTACCTCTGATATGGTGGTATAACAACCACGCAAGAATTGTGATTCCAGCAAATAGAGGGTTGCTCTCGATGGGAAGAAGAAGAATGAATGTAAGGACGAGAAAGGGGAAGGGAGGTGAAGAAAAGAAATTGAAAGAGCAAAGATAAACAAGCAGAATAAAACGAAGAAAAGGAAAAGAACGCGTGTATACAGAAAGCGTATGATCCCTTAATCTAAGCGATGAAAAAAAAAAAAAAAACACCACACACACACACATACTAGACCCGCTAGTAGGGTTGAAGCAAATGTTTAGGTCATCGTCAAAACGAGATTTGTTTGCAATCCGTTGTACGCTAGACATAGACGTCAAAGTTTGTACAAAATATCTTCATCTTGTACAGTTTGCTTGTTCTCCGCCTATACTTGTGATCTTCACAGGGGGCAAATTCGACAAGGGGTGTCCCGGGATCAATTGTGAACAAATAATGAAGGTCGATAAGCTCGACTATTAATTTTTGACTAGATCAAATTTTGAGTTGACAATGATTGTATCAAATCACCTCACTCTATACATAGCCCAGACATAATTGTTCAATTTCCATCAAGTTGCAGTGCATAATCCAAAACAGAATACTTCGATCACACAAAAATCAAACCGAAGACTCTGATTTAAACGATTTTGTTTTCTTTTAACGGTTCTTGGTTTAGCGTCATCAGCGGCTCCAGCCTCGGGGATCACTTGCATTTCCCCCAGCCAGCAAGTACGGCAGGTTGTGGCTGCATCTCACACTCCGCCACTACCACAACCACGTGCAACAGCATGAAGCTTTCCAAGCACCACGTGCACACCCCCGACTCGCCGCGAAGTCCCCCGGACTCCCCGAAGCCCGGATCGCCTGCCTCTCACTGTCTGGACGACGAGGAGAAGCGATGCAGTTTTGGCGTGGCTTCTCTGCGCATGCGTGTAGCAGACCATGTCTCCGACTTGGCAGTGTCTGAGAGGTCTGCCGACTCCCCACCAAGTCAAGATGAATTCGTCAGCGTGAATTAGAGAAGTCGACAAGTTGCATTTTATCTAGGGATGTTTGCAATGGTCCTGGCACCAGCAAGATGGGCCTTTACAGATAACAGGAACATAGCGTTCACTTAACAACCAGAGCGAAGCCATCATTAATTCTAGTTGTATTCATATGCCAGTAGACCCTTATTGTTTGTCACGTATGACGTAACAACTCACGACGAATCAAGGGAGCATAATACAGACCGATTAAGCTTTTCAGACAAGCGACACAATCTCATCTTTTCAGTTTTATTATCCCTATACAGTCGCTGTTTTGAGACTGAAGAAAACATAAATTATGAGAAATTGAAGTACAAATACCACGAGCCTATGTGGCGACATGATTCCCAACTGAGGGTGATAGATATTATTCTGTAGACTGTCTAATTCTTTTTCATCGTTTCACCTTCTTGGTCCACAATACTTCAAGAGGTAGAACAAAATCTGAAATTCGTCAGTTGATGCGAGGATGACCTAAATAAATGACTTTAACCACGAAAAAAAAAAAGTTGCGAAATTCTTTAAGTTATATGTTTGCACGAACAGTGATGATTGATGTATAAGACAATGTTGTGCTTTTGTCATTAATCGCCATCACTCCATGTCTACTGTATATAAAACATTGTACAAAAGTGTCGATTTTTAGCTATCTATATCATCTTGTTTCTAATGTGTTTGTGATCAATTCGACGCCTTGAGATATGAATGTAAATAACCAAATACACTTGTGTGCAATATAGATATCTATAATCCCTATGACCGTCACAGCGACGGCTATGCTGTTTAGATTGCTTGCTTTAAACTACAGGACATATTGTGTATCTCGGTTATCGTACATGAATACTGAATACGCTGGTGAGCCTCGGTAAAGTTTTTCAATTATTTCATGATTCTTTACTTATATAACATGACATTTGTCTCCTTGTATTTGTATTATGTGAGCCGGGCGCCTTTGAATGTTTCTACAGATAAATGGCGCCACATAAATGCTGTTTCATCGTCGTCATCATCGCCCTTTATAACAACTTGCAATTAGAAAAAACTAACCCGTGCAATAAATGCCGTTCTGGGATTGTGTGATGTCGGTAAGATTCCATGCCAATATGTATGACCGATAATGTCTACAAACGTCAAACGTTCAGCACAGTTTGGCACAAATTTCAGTCTGTTCAGCTTTTTGCACTGTACAGTGTATATTAGAGTCAGCCAGGGAGGGAGATAGACACTGGCGGTAATACGTAGATAGGGGGTTACAAAGTATATAGACATTTTGTTCTGTTTTTACACCATGTTTTTCGTAACGGTTTCCAGTCGTTCGATTTCATTCCGTTCCTCACATTTCTAATAACTGAAATATAATCGCACTGAAATAATGTAAAGGTGATATTAAATGTTTAATGTATCAGCATTCTGTTTTTAAGAAACTTACGGGTTTAGCAGTGACGAATTAGAGAACTCCTGGGATTTCCAACAAATACTTGAGCCGTTTTAACACACAACACACACACGCATGAAATATACATGTACGCTAATGCCAAGTAACAATTGGTCAAGTACCACATTTCTCATTTCACACATCAGTAATTGACCAATGTCATTATTTAATTTCTGTTACATACTCGTCTCGCTGTTTTTTGCACATAAGTTTCGTGTGGGTTCAAGCAGTGGAAATACCATTTGCCAAGTACGGTATTCCACTCTTTTTCTTTTTTTTTTTTGAAGCGGCGAAAAAAAAACACCCAACATATATCCAAAAAAAAAAGAGAAATGCGTTATACGTAGCAAGCCTTTATCATTGAGGTGTGACATTCCTGACCTGCCGAATTTCAAACATTCCTTATATCACTGTAGCACACATCCTATCTTTAAGGAGATGATTTTGTGTCATTTCATAGTTGTTGTGAGACATACCTATAACCTGAACTGAATGCTTAGAATGTCTGAAAATAGCCATTGTTCATCTATTCTTGACTGTGTATTCGATATGAGTGCAATGATCATTAAAAAGAAAAAAAAATGCATTTCAAATGTAAGAAACAATGTTAATCTCAATTCTTCTTCAAATCTAATTTTCCATTCGCTTTTCTGCATTGCATGTATAACAGCAATTGCATTTGCAATTACAAAAACATTACAGGTTGTTCTCTTTGCAGATCGAGCATTGGATCTTATTCATGGAGAGTAAAAAGAAAAACACACCCTCTGTAACTAAAATCTATCGGAAAAACAAATTCCCTTCTTTCGAATAGCATTTGTTATGTACAATTTCCCGTCTGCATATCATGTCAAAATATGTAAAAAGTGATAAACAACCAGTTTGCATAGGTTGTATGAACTCAACGTGGTTTCACAGAATGTGCACTGTATGTAGAATCTTGACACAGGCTTGAACGGATTAAGATTGAATATTGCCGGAAGCAAATCAGTTGCATGAAGACTTGATTCCTGCTTCTTTCAAAACGTACCCAAGCTCTGTCAATGTGTAGACACGCTGTATATCTACAGGCAATTCTATTATAACACAGTGGCCAGTGTTCATCATACGGGTGAGCTCTGCAGCACGATATCTATTTCAAAGTGAAATTCGTCAGAAGTAAAACTCATAATGGAAACTTAACATAAATTCAATCCTGTATATCAATATCATTTATGATTTTATGAACTGACAAATATTACAGTCAAAAGAATAATAATTTCTATTTTGATTTTGAACATGACAGTTTTGATAAGGAAAATAATGCATTTTTCATTTAAAAAGACATTTCAGCTTACGTGATATAATACATTCATAGATACACACAATTGAGCTTGCGTGCATACGCACACAAACACATACATGTATTATATGTATGCATGTATAAATGCATATACATATGCATATAGGCATACATATACAGTATGTATGTATGCATGTATGTATATAATATATATATATATATAATTATATATCTTGGAATTTTCCACGTGTTTGACTTCGAATGCTGTAATTATAAGAAGAATGAGTCTCAAATACGCCATCTGTAGATCCAACGAGGAGGTTTTTATTCACAAAATTTTCAACCCGCCTCGGGCCTGTACTAGGACAATGATAAGTTTTCAAAAACTTATCATTGTCCTAGTATACACTACACTGACGAAGGCCCGAGGCGGGTTGAAAATTTTGTGAATAAAAACCTTCTTGTTGGATCTACAGATGGCGTATTTGAGACTCATTCTTCTTATAATTATATATATATATATATATATATATATATATATATATATATATATGAACATCAATATTAAGTAATTCATAGTCCATGTGTTGGTCAAATAATACTTATCGTAAGAGAACAGAACTCTAGAAACTTATCATGTAAATTTATTCATCATGAAGCTTGAAATAAGTTTAGTTATAAATTTATTCATAAATTTTTGTATTCAATTAGACTTAAATCTACTTATTTCTCACGCAATGCATTTGTCAAGTGATAAATTCATCTTTTATCACCAAATTTATCCTTTATCACTTGACAAATGGCAGAGTGCCCAAAGATCTGTGTGCTTTGTAAATAAGCAGTATTGACAGCATGATAAATTTCTGGAGTTCTGTTCTCCTACTATTGATATTATATCAACATATATACAGTGGAAACTAGATACAAAGAGAGATACAAAGAGATTTCAACTAACAAAATACCTGATAAATATAACTAATTTCTCCAGTCCTAATGAATTTATTTTATTTGTTTTGTACTGTTTGACTACTGATGTAACAAAATATCTGATATAAAGAACAACTTGGTCCCAAGGACCTTGTTATACCGAGTTTCCACTGTACATACAAAATATGATTCTAAGCTATCACTAGGCAGATGAATATTTGGATATATTTGGTTCCATACAAGACATTGGACAAAGAATTTGATACACATCCTAACTGTGCTTTCTGAATGTTAAAGCTTCAATCATTTTATTGTATAATTATCACTTTCATTCAATTAACAAATCATGCATAAACTACTATAAACTGAAGAACTCTGTACAAAGTCTCATTTCTTATGCAGTTTCATTTTACTATTCTTGCACAAAGTTATTTACACATAATGTATCTGTGTGTGTGTACATGCTTATATATAATGATATATATCATCAATATATTACATATACATACAAATATACATTCTGATGTTCTTCACTAAATGTTAAAATGTGATGCAACCATCTCAAATATTGCCACATAGAGAAAAAAAAATGATCACTAGGAACCCCATAGTGTCAATTTTAGGAGCTTTCATTCACATCTTTGATGTGTTCAACATACAGTGCTGTGCTCAGCACAATGTTGACAACATTATCCATATACTGTAAAAGTGGATATTTTTGCGCGACTAATTTTTCGCGCTTGGCCCGGTAAGAAGAATTTCGCGAGTTTTTAATTCCGCGGAATCAAGACATCACGCACAGGAACATATGGCAAGCTAAAATATTCGCGTGCTTTTATTTTTGCGCAAGTTTTTGGTTGCGCGAAATGCGCGAAAATTACAACACCGCGAAAATTTCCATTTTTATAGTAACAAGAAGTAAGCAGAACGAGGCAGCCAAGCAAGGAGTACCAGTAAAGGTAGGCACTGTTCACCCATACATCCCTACAAACACTAAAATCTTCCTTTGGTGTCATAAAACATATGATGCTCTCTTAATCAATGTTGTCTTTTTTTGGGGGGGGGGGGAAGGGAGGGAGGGTAAGGTAAAGTCGTGTCGCTATAAATAAAATGAATACAAAAATATACAGGTGTGAAAGCTCTGACAGAAACTGTGGGACAATGTTTTCTCCAATGGAACCATCTTCCTAGTGGTCTCAATTCTTTTGACACAAACATGCTATGGCTAACTGAGCTCATCTCTGGATATCAGGATGGCCAGTAATAGATACCGTCTACAATAGTCCATCAACTTCCAGGTCATGTTATTCTAAAACTTTGGGTATTGTGTTAGTTTGAAGATAGGTGTCTCTCTTCAGCTGTGTGTTGGCGTAAATTCCGCTTTCATCCTGAAAGGTGTTTCGGCCAAAGCGTCGGTAGTCTGCTGTATCAGTGAACTGGCTGTGACATTTTCTGTAGGCGTTTGAGTTGTCTGGGAAGTCAGGTGGCTGTTCCTAGGAATGAACAACAATGCAAGATTGTAAAGTGACAGTAGAACTTGCTGTTGGTCTTCAAATGACATAATACTCTGAATTATTCATACTACAGTTATTCCCAACAAATGTTGTAAACAAGAAAAGCAAACTTAAAATGTGTTTTATTCTAGAGGGTAATAAGGCATCACAAATAAGTATAATGTATGAAAACACTGTCTGATTTTAATCGCTAGTTAAAGAGTAAACAATAAAGTCTTTGACTTACTGGCACAGGGGTGTACGGATAGGGAGGTTTGTAGTCTGCACGGTTTGTTGTCTCTAGATGGCGCTTGTCATGTTCTGGGTTATGTCTCGGTAGAACAGATCCAAATCCAGTCTTGGGTTTGCCAGTATCCCTTAGATAACAAAAAGGAATAGCAACCTTTATCAATCAAGTATGTTGACCACTGAGTTCTATACAATAGCTACTGTCAGAGCCCATGGGGCAACCTGTACAAATCATATCTTGAGGTCATGCCACAGCACAAGAAATAGTATCAAAACATTTACATGATCCAACAACATGTACAGTGTGATGCATAGAGAAGTACGTGACAAAAACAACAAAAAAGCAAATTACCAAAACTGCACCAACTTATAATGCATATCATTTTAAGCAGAAATTAAGTGCAATTAATCAAGTGAAAAGTATTGATGCAGTCACAGTTTTCCATATTTTGTTAACACTAAAATCAATGTATCATTAAGATATTCTCTATAATATCTTTTTGAAAAACAAAAACAAAAAACAGTTTACATGTATCTCCCACCATGTTTATCCATGGAACAGTATTAGTGCCACAATCAAAAATATAATCCATGGAACAGTATTACTGCCACAATCGAAAATATAATGCAATGTGATTCAAGTTGTAAGATATGGAATCAAAGGGTTGCCACATATATGTAGTGGAGCGGCATAGCTTGAAAAATTAGAGGAATTGTGCATTTTATGATAAAAGCACCAAATTTCGCACACATGTTGACAATGGCATTTGAAATAAATTCAGATATTGGGCCATCGTAAATAGCGCCCTCAGCGGCCATGGCAGCCATTTTTCAAAATGGCCGCCATAAAATGCCATTTTTCATAAAAATTTACAAATTTCAGAAGGGAAAATCAATAAGATTTTGCAAACGAGTGGGAAATAACATTTAAAATAAATTTAGATAATGGGCCACCGCAGATTGCGCCCTCTATGGCGATGGCAACCATTTTTCAAAATGGCCGCCATAAATGCCATTTTTCGTAAAAAATTAAAAATTTCAGAAGGGAAGATCAGGAAGATTTTGCAAACGAGTGGGAAATAACATCAAAAATAAAGTCAGATATTGGGCCATCGTAAATAGCGCCCTCAACGGTCATAGCAGCCATTTTTACAAAATGGCCACCATAAATGCCATTTTTCGTAAAAATTTACAAATTTCAGAAGGGAAAATCAATAAGATTTTGTAAACAACTGGAATATAGCATTTAAAATAAATTTAGATATTGGGCCATCACAAATTGCGCCCTCAACGGCCATGGCAGAGATTTTTCAAAATGGCCGCCATAAATGCCAGTTTTCGTAAAATTTTACAAATTTCAGAAGGGAAATCAGTAAGATTTCGCAAACGAGTGGGAAATAACATTCAAGATAAATTTAGATATTGGACCATCGCAAATTGCGCCCCCTAACGGTCATGGCAGCCATTTTTTTCAAAATGGTCGCCATAAATGCAATTTTTTATAAAAATTAATTTCAGAAGGGAAAATCAACAAGATTTTGCAAACGAGTGGGAAATAAAATTCAAAATAAATTTAGATGTTGGGCCATTGCAAATTGCGCCCTCAACGCCAGCCATGTTTAAAATTGGCTGCAATACATAACACCTTTTTCTCTGAATTTACTAATTCCAGAAGGAAAAGTCAATAAGATCTTGCACTCAATTCAAAAATTTCGTTTGAAATATATCTTGCGCCTATGTATTACATTATTGTAAATAGCGCCCTCATGGCCATTGCAGCCATTTTTCAAAATGGCCACCATGGATTCAATTATTTTTTATTTCCTGATTTCACCAAAAGAAAAGTCAATAAGATTTTGCACACAATTTGAAAATTATGTTTGAAATAAATGTTTGTATTAGATTATTATGATACTGCTCTCAACGGCCATGGCCGCCATATTCCAAAATGGCTGTGATTGTCATAATCATTTTGTTTTAAAAAATGGTAATTTCTGAGAGAAAAGTTAGCAAATGTGTACATAAATTGAAAAATCATGTTTAAAATCAAACAATATATCTAGATTGCTATAACTCTAGAAATTGTTCCTTCACAAATTTTCAAGAAGAAAATATTGTTAATAACGGCAATTGCAGCCATTTTTCAAAATGGCTGTCATAGATGCCATTTTTTTTTTATGAAGATGTCCTAATGCCGGAAGAAGACAATAAACGTTTTTTTTTTTTTTGCGCAAGTTGACAATTACAAACAAAGAAGTTTAGACATTTAGCCATCATAAGCTGTGTTCTCAATTACTATTTCAGCTATTTGTCAAAATGGCTACAATACACTCTTCTTTTTTCTATCAAAAAGAAAAAGAAAAAAAAAGAAGAAGCAGACATCCATGGCGGTCAGCATGGCCCTTGAGGGCGCCTTCTAAGAAGACCCTATACCTAAATTTATTTTTGAGCATAATTTTCAACTTGTTTGCAAAGCCTTATTGACTTTTCCTTCTGACATCAGCAAATTTTTGCAAAAAAAAAAAGCACAAACAAACGGGGGGGGGGGGGGGGGGGGGGGGGCATCCATGGCAGCTGTTTTGAAACTTGGCTGCTAAGGCTGTTGAGGGTGCACTTTTGGATGGCCTATTATCAAATTCAGTTTGAATGTAATTTTTCACCTTTGTGGAAATTCTGATTGACGTCTGCAACACTTTACAAAAAAAAAATGCATTCATGGTGGCCATTTTGAAAAATGGCTGGAATGGCCATTAAGGGGGCAATTTGCAATGGCCCAATAAGTTTACTGTTCAATGTAATTTCCCACCTGTTTGCAAAATCTCGTTGGTTTTCCCTTCTGATTTCAGCAAATCGTTTCAAATATATAGCATTTATGGCGGCCATTTTGAAAAATGGCTGTCATGACCGTTGAGGGCGCAGTTTCCGATGGCCCAATATCGAGATTTGTTTTAAATGTCATTTCCCATTTATAACCAAAATTTCATTCACTTTTCCTTTTGAAATTAGCATTTTTTTAATTAAAAAGTGACTTATGGTGCCCATTAAAAAAAAGATTGGCTGCCATAGCCATTGAGAGCGCATTTTTCAATTGCCAAATACCTGGATTTATTTTTAATGTAATTTCCCGCTTGTTTGCAAAAAAAAAAAATGGCTTTCCCTTCTAAAATCTGCATTTTTTAACAAAAAATGGCATTTATGGCGGCCATTTTGAAACAAAATGGCTACCATGGCCGTTGAGGGCGCAATTTCCGATAGCTAAATATCTAGATTTATTTTGAATGTAATCAACATTTATGGGCGAAATCTTATTTACTTTTCCCTTCTGAAATTTTCAAAATCATCGAAGAAGTGGCACATTATTAGACAGATGGACGTTGAGGGCGCAATTGATAATGGCCAAATATTTAGATGCATTTTGAATGTAATTTCCCACTTGTTTGCAAAACCATACTGGCTTTCCCTTCTGAAAATGACATTTATGGCGGCCATTTTGAAAAATGGCTGCCATGGCCGTTGAGGGCGCTATTTCCGATGGCCAGATATCTAGATTTATTTTGAATGTAATTTCCCATTTGTAACCAAAATCTTATTGACTTTTCTCTCCTAAAATTAGCAAATTTTACGAAAACATGGCATTTATGGCAGCCATTTTGAAAAATGGCTGCCATGGACGTTGAGGGCGCTATTTTCGATGGCCCAATATCTTAATTTAATCTAAACGTTATTGTCAACCTGTATACGAAATTTGGTGCTTTTATCACAAAATGCACAATTGTTCGGCTATGCCGCTCCACTAATGTTAATCCTCCAGAATGTAGACAAAATTAAATACAATGGCACTGCACAGATATCAAGAATGATTACCTTTCAAGATTGATATGTGAGATGGTTGCTACATCAACCATGGGCTTCCTGGGCTCCTGCTCCTCGAAGTCTTTCTTCAGATTTGCCTGTTCCAAGTGATATTGGGTGGTTGTCTGGGGAAAGGACTACACATGTGGTAGGGGAAAATAAAAGACAAACATTATACACTTTGTGTTTTCACCATATTGGTCTAATAGGACAGGAAATATTGAGCTCAATGCATTCTTATGACAAAGTAACAAAGAAAGGCGTGTTTTACACCTATGCTTCTCAACCTTTTTAAATGGACTGTACAGTACTGGTTGAGGTGGAGATTCATGTTTTGAACATTCCTAAGTGAGATAATGAGAAACCTCTTACAACATATGAAAGAGCATGTAATTTTAAAAAGGATTCAACGTTTATTTGATGGAAATTGGCTTTCTAATGGCTGAGATATCCAAAAAAGTGATACTAATAAAAGGCGACAGGCCACGCCTTTTATTAGGATCTCTTTGTTTCACCTTGTTTTTGGATATCTCAGCCATTTCAAAACCGATTTTCATCACATAAACTTTTGATACCCCTTAGAATTGCATGTTCTTTGACATCTCATGGAGTGGTTTCTGAATATCTCGCAAAACGTTAGAAGCTAAATCCTCACCTCGACCAGAACTGTACACACCCTTTAACCCAAGGCCCACTTTTGCTCCTACACAGTTTTTTTTTTTAGGCCCATTTAGATCGAATACATTTTTTTTTTTTCCATTTTGGGAAGACATCACTGCCCACCTGTGAGAGCTTCACGGCCCACTGGTTTAGAAGCACAAGTCTAAACCTACTATAATTGTTTCAGACACTGAACCAATAATCTCACTTTGTTCAGGAAACTATCAAGGGAAAGAAACAAATTTATAAATCCAATGAAATTACAATGGCTTGGCAAAATATGTAATATGTGTGTTTACAAGTGCAATTCCACACCATCTTAAAGTCAAATGATACACTGTACAGAGAGTAAAATAAAATAAAATAATTTACAATTCATTGATAATGGAGTTGAAGTGAGAAAGTAATGGAAGATACTGGACATGAATTAAATGAGGAAACAATGCTATCACCTCACATGTCTCTTGGTGGCCTACATTGTACAATGTACAATGTACATTTTCATAAAAACTTTCATTGCCCTTTTTTGACATGAAATCAACCAGAGTAACCTGCATCTGTACCTTTTGCGTGAAATCTTTGCTGTCTGCAACAACTTTATACTGTAGCAACATCAGTTTTTAGGAGAATAGGGATGCACCTGCTAAGTCATCAACCAAAACAATGTGATTTTTATATTTTGTGTCTAAACCTATGGGAGATATGTGAGCTGATAACACCATTACTCAAGCTTATTTGCATGGGGTTACAACCAGTATTCTATTTTTGGGAAAAAAGTGATAGTCTATTATTCCATGAGTACAAGCATGTACATTTATGCTCAAGTAAAATCTTCATGACATTTCTTCCATTCCTTTTGTCAGATGGCATGAAATTGTACTTTAGGACACTGGTAGCCTTTGTGTTCATATGCTTGTTCGATTAAAATAGATTGTTGTTACTTGGCTACTTTTCTTGTAATCACTGAAAATTATCAAAACCCACTTATGCGAGATTTGTAATTTGGAATACTTTAAAAAGAAAATCATCACAAGTTTTGTAGGATTTCATCTGTAAAAAACAACAACAAACAAACAAACAAAACATAAATCACAGTATATCAGTTCTGTGCAAATGTATCCAAACTATAACAAAACAATTCAAACTATGGTATGTTTGTTGATCCCACATACTACTATCAAACATGTGACTGCTTTACATTGCACATTGGAGTATTTTACATTCCCAAGAAAGGTACATTGATGTAAAATGTATAATTTTGTATTTTGTTTTGCTCTGTTTTGTTTTGTTTTGTCTGCTTCATGCTTTGCATTGTTTTTTAATAGATGGAGAGCCTAAAGACAGCATATAAATCTTCAGATCAAAGAGAGAGAGAGAGAGAGAGAGAGAGACTGAAACTCTGTGCTATTCATTAAACAAAACTTCATATCTTGGGGACAAAGTAACAACTTTCAATATAAAAATAAATAAAAATGAACTTCAACTCTACAGATTGTACATATATTCAGGTACATTGTAGCTCAGGTGTACAGGTATGTGAGCAAGATACTACAATGTATTTGGATGTACAATCAACATTATGGTTTGACTAAGAGAGATTAAAAAAATACAAAATAGAGATACAAATATTTACATGTGAAGTGATGTTTCTCATATATCCATTTATAGTGTTTTTTCTAACACAACTTTCCACTGTGCTGTGTTCCCCACTGTATACCTCACAACATATTCTGAAACAATGTGTAACTTTACTAAAGTATCTGAAAAATATTGTGTACAGATTTAGCTTATCAAATCTTATTTGATGAAACCATGTTGAATTTAGACTAACATCCAGCATATTCTACTTTTCTTTCTAATTTGTGCAAATTTGCATGCAAGCTAATATTTGCAAAATTCACAAATCCCATTAAAATAATGAAGTGGAAAACTGCTAACTTTTCTCTGGCAGGGGGATAACACTTGTACATTTGTACTTCTTTCCTATTCCATCAATAGGGTTCTCAATCACAGCAACCAACCACTCAAGAAATTACCCAACACGCTCCAATTCGCGAAATGTAAAGCATAATATAATGTATTTGCATCACTTTCGTGAGTCAGATCAAGTAGTCACTGATCAAAATGGGAAAAAAAGTACAATAGACTGAACTTTGGTAGACAAAAGATTTACAAGTACACTGTACTTACCCCATCTGTGACATTTCCTATCCTTTTGTATGTTGTGTGATGAAGCTTCCTGTCCAAAGGTGAATCAAACTTATTGATGTCATAGTCCTTGGGCTCGGCTTCTCTTGCTTGATGCCTTTGATATTTAAAAAGAAAACAATTTTACAATTTCTGGGTTAATTTTCTAGAGAAATGGTATGATAACCACACAGATTGGGCCTTTGTATCACAGAACCCACAAAAGGTACATAGCAATGGGCTGATTTTCCAACTGAGTTTTGTGATGAGAGTGAAAATGGTAGCACTGTTTTAAAAGTTTCATACCAAGTCATTCATAATGAAATGTTTTGAGGCTAGCAACTATTTTTGTTGCTTGTTGGTTCAATTTTTTTCCTACTTTTAGTAAAAACTTTGTTATTGTGACCTTGAGGTCAATGTAGGCTATTTCCTCTATTAATAATCAGAGAGCTGTGTGATGCAACAAAATCTGTCAGGAAAAAGAAAAATGTTTCATCGCAGACAATCCAGCACTCGGACAGAGAGGTTTCTACATACAGTGTATTCTACACTCTAGAGTCTAGAGACCTAGAACTAGGGGGTTCTAATGTCTACTACACTAGTCTACTTTTGTCTAGACTAGTACTACTCGGCTTCTAGCAGTAGTCCATCACATCTGGAGGGGCATTTCCTGAAGCGTTTTGGCCGCATATTTTTCTGACAAACTGTTACAAGCTACTGAAATCCTTGTATCTGATTGGCTGATTGGCGAAAGATCGGTTTGTATCTTTCGTTTTGTCATCGGGGATATGTTCCATGCATGGAGACGAAGGAATCCCTTAAGAAGTTAAGCCTTTCAATCTAACATTAGACCTCTCGACTCGAGCCATTAAATTTAAAGTTTTTTGGTTTGTTTGCTTGTTTGTTGTATTAGCGTTAAAATAGATCCACTCCTCCGGACAAACAAATTTGTCTGTCTAGGCAACAACACTGTACTGTACATTGTACATTCTAATTCTAGGGCCTAGTCCACTTACCAGTTCGAATTCAACGTAGGTCGGCTGTAATTCATATGATCTGATCGCAAGAAAAGTGATCCTTTCCTCTCAACATAATCAGGCGAATTCAGTACGCCACTCATCTTGGCACGATAATGTAACACTAACTAACAGCAAGGACTTCTATGATTATGAATGATCGAGTGTGGTAAATTGAAAGTAGTTCAAATGTCACCCCAGTAACGTTAGAGTGGTCTAGAAGTCTAGTTGTCTTGGTTGGTTGAGCTCCGTATCACCGATGTCCCATGCAATGAAGTGTTGACAATTAATGCAATGCAGTGCTCGTGTACAGCTTTCGGACGTATTCACTCACGATCTTGTCTATCACACAATAATGCACATCAAAACAGTACACACGGTTCGACAGATAGTAAAATTTAGAGCGTAGAAGTGTACCACATTTCGCAATTAGACGTAAATATTCCCCGAATATTTCACTCAGTGGCAAGGATACGTGCAATAATGCTCTATCATTCCTGGTGTCAATTTCTTCCAAGAAAAAGCGAGGAATTACAGCGAGAATAAAAACATTGACATCGTCGCACCAGCACCGGCGTTCAGAGAGGTATCTCCGTTGTCATAGAGATGACATAGAAAGGTCATCTGTGCGAAAGTCACATGACGGGGAGTGTGTGAGTCATGTGATAATACGGGAGTGATTCCGAAAATAGAAGTGAGCGCTATATGAAGCAGGCCTGTTTATCAGATGTCGTATGTGTCCTATCATTTAACCGCTAAGTACGTACTTAATTCAATTTCATGTACCACACAGACAAGCGGTACATCATCATTTAAAAGGTGAGTATATGTTGAAGTTTGTTTTTTGATATAACGATGCTGATTTAGCGAGAAATTTAACGATAGATCGATCGTAGACGTGTGCATGGCGGTTCAATTCAACACGTAAATTTAACTACACGCAGCCGCTGTCGTGAACGCGAAGCACAGCGGTCTGGTCAGGCTATTCAGCACGTACAACTTAGGACCCTAGTTAGACTACTAATGTAGGCTAGATCTAGATCTAGGGCCTAGGCTATATAAATATGCAGTACCGGTAAAATTAGGCTACAAATAGTACAATGAACCTACGTGTAGTTACTAGTCCACCACCACTAATTAGTAAACGGGCACGGCCGGCCGCGGCCGGGTACCGATTGGTATGATCCACACATACACTACGACAGTACGGGTACACGGGGCACAAAATCAAATGGGTGGAACTTCATGTTCCAATTCTCTTCCCACTCTGCAAGCAGCATGCAGCAAGGTACTCCCTACTTGTATTTCTGGTCGTGCTGAAGTACAAAGTGTAAGTGGCCTTGATCAATGCTGTAGGTCATTACCTGTTGGTATTCTGTTTAAATTTACACATTGTACCTACTGAAAGAATTTGTAGGCCATCGATTGACTTGACATTGGCAAACAGGCATGTCCTGGCTGGTGGAGTTTAAATTGTTTGGCATATCGTTGATAATAGCAATAGGAAAGGCCTGAGAATTAACCGCAGTGGGATCACTTACTAGCTAGTACTACGCTGATGAAGCGAAGGATGCAGAGACTCTAATCCCAAGCTTGAAGTTGTACCTTCTGATCTGGAGATTCTCCCGCCTGAACCGCGGTCTAGCAAACGGGATAAATTTACTGAGAATGAGAGTGAATTTGCATGGCACAGCTATAGATGCTCACGTACAATCTTATCTGACCTTGTTGTTTCATACTGTAGATTTTCTCTGCCTCATTACATTACCATTGATTTTTCTGTTAATATTACTGCATGCTAAATTCATGTATTTACACAAGAAGTTTATTCTTACAACAAACTTTACACACACTGACACAGATTTCAGTATTCTATCCACACACACACACAAAAAAAATCCAATAATCTACCAGCCAGTATCATAATGCTGGTCTTATTTCATGCAATGTATTCATTTTCAAGCAGAATTTACTGTAACATCATTCTTTTTAGTTGTGTGCAGTACAGATGAGACACTAGTACACAAGTACATTAACCCTGCATCTCAAAACCAGCAAAAAGTCACCTCACATTGATTTTTTAGTTAAAGGGGAAATCCAGTCTGAATATAAGTTAATCTGATAAGAAAGAGTAAAGTATTACGAGTTCAACGGTATAATTTTGATCGAAATTGGATGAAAAATAAGGAAGTTATGACATTTTGAAGTTTCCGTAATTTTTTGGGAAACAGTTCTTTAACAGTCAATATGAATATGCAAATGGAAAAGTGAGCATGTCATCCCCTCACAACTTGCCATTTATTTTGTAGTACATGAAACTTTTAAATTTCCAGTTTTTCATTGGAGCGCAATTATGCCCGAGATCAAATCTTCGTATTTATCTAACTGATCACTATTCTGAAGTTATTCAACCAGTAATAACATCATGTTTCAGATTTCAATGGCAGAAGCATTGAATTTGTGTCATTTTTTGCACCTCGTATAATCAATGGAAAATTGTGAGGTTATGACATGATTAGCCCTCTTATTTGCATAATGGGTAATTCCATAAAATAGGGACCCACTTTGTGACAGGCCTATTTTGCCAATAAAATCAGAAAATCAGATTTTTGTTCAACATAACTTTAAAAAAAACATTCATATTGAGTATAAGCCCATTGAAAACTGACCGAAAATTACAACTAAACTGAAATTGAAGTCCTGAAGTCAGCATACCAAATTGCAGTGTATTGTGAAAAACTGGTTCACAATGTAAAGGGGACACCATGGTGTCCCCCTTACATGGTGAACCATCCATTTTGGCATCTTACCACATACTTCAAACTAGTTCTATGTTTGTTTCAATAGAAGTGATTATTTTGAAGTAAGAAATTAACTATACTATTGAAAAAATGACACAACCCCTATTTTTGGCCAGGAAAAAGATTCTTCAATGTTACTCGCATAAGGGGGACACCAAATATTATTATTGCATATTTTTTTCTTCAAATTAATAGAGTAGTCAATTTTTTATACCTGTTACAAAGAAACCACAGCTACATTGTAAAATATGCCAATGAGGAGCAATTATTGTTGTGATAAGACACAAAAAATTAGCTATCACTGTGCCCCGACATAATATCTATGGGGATACCAAAGCCACGTGTGAAAATCATAATTTGGTCTTTTTTTTCAAATGTATTTATTTTACCCCAATTTTCTCTTGAAATCTTTTAAACTATGTGATTGCTACCAAAATAACAACAAACAGTTCAACACTGATCCTTAATATGGATTCCACACTCATAAATTAAGGTTTCTCGTGTAAGCAATTATGGGGACACCAAAACTTACACGTGAAACATCTTTCTTGGGATTTACGTGCGCAAATGTGTATCAATTGATGCATGAATTATTTGTATACATAGTGTTCAAAATTTGCTCGTCTTTTATCATTTTGACCCCTTAAAATAGAGTTTAATCCTCAAACAAGCTGTAAATGAATTTTATTGAATATATCCATGACTTGTTAATATGTGAGAATAAAATCCTACTAATTTTTCTCTTTGTCACTGTTCTTGAATCTGTTGGCATCTAGATTACACAGCTCTGCTACAATTGAGAATGCAGGGGAGAGGTGATTTTGGTTATGGCGCCATCGGCAGCGCCAATGATACAGGAGGGCAGATGTCAGGTGAGTTGTGAAGTGATTTTTTTCTGACATGCTATCACTATTTTGGAGCCTTGATTTTCTGACCTTGATGTGGGTCAGTAAAACTGCTCCAGTAAGATGTGTTTCCTGAGTCTCCTTTGAATAGAGCAGATATATAAAACAAGAGAGATTGAATTAGTGTCCTAGTACCGTACCATATGTGTTGCCATCGCATGTAGCAATTTCAGATTGAGAACAATAATTTCTCACATTTCATGTTATGGTGTCATCCTTATTATTGATATTATGTAATTGTTTCCTTTTCTTTTCTTTTGCACTTTCTCAATGAAATTTATGTGTAAGACCTGTTCTCAAATGCCTAATGGCATAACACCCTTACATACTCCGTATTTATTTTAATGTGTAACTCATTTATTTATTTATTTATTTATTTGTCTTTTGAAAAGGAAAAACAGAAATGTAGAAGGAAATAGTTAATTATCTGTATAGACATTTTTGCAATTTCTAAATGGTGTTATTCAAAGATCTTTGCTGTTGTATCAATTTAAACTAAAGGAGTTATTGCATGCATGATTTTCGTATTTCCATACAGGTCAAAATGACTTCACAACAATGCTCACACAGTGCAGTTCAAGTATTTTCAGGATCAACAACAGTAGTGAGTAACTGCTCATACTTGAAGTCCTTTTACTTCCTTGTACATTATTTTACTTTGTATTAGGAAAAACTATATATTAGTGTCATATCAATTATCACAACAACTTTCAATAGTAAACTACTATTACGCTCCGCTATTCACTCTAGAAATTAGGGATCTACACCCACTTTAGCTTGTAAGATTGACTTTGGAAATCATGCCTCATTGTGCTGAATAGAAGGCATCACACCAGGCTGAGAATAATATAAATATATTTGTATCCACCAACACTGCTCTTTGCAGATGCTGTTCTATTTGAGATTTTCACAATCAGTTCTTCGCTATCCTGAAGGAAAAGAATGGATAAACATAAGATAAAAAGCATAATTGTGGCAAAAGTGTAGTTATTAACTTTGTATATGTTTTGAAATTATAGAAAATCTTTGTGCCTGACTTTATCTCTTTTTTTTTTCTATAAGCTCTGATTACGGTGTATGTGTTTTCCTTGATTTGGGTAATCTATACTGTAACTATGCAAAATCCTCGAACAAAATCAGACAATGGCTTTTCAGATTGACCCACAAATCATAATCAACAATGTTTTGTTCCATCATAAAGTTTGATGAAAGCAGGATTAACAGAAAAATAGATAAATGTACTCACAGCATGTTGACATAGAGTGATGTGTTATTTTGATTCCTCTTTCAGTTGCTGCATTGGAAAAGGCCATTCGACAAATAGGAACTGCAAACGATAGTAATATATTGAGAAGTAAAATGTGAGTTACTATGCTCTTTTCACTGTCTGTATTCAATTTCAATACTCGCTTTTAATTATTTTACTTCTGTTTGTTTACTTTAATAACCATGAAGCTTTGCCCCATCTATATCTTGAATGTACAGTAATTAAGGTCATGATATCATGGCTGTGATGTATCTTTATATGCAATAATGTGATTCTACAATGTCACATGCTCCCAGCAAGAAGAAAAACACACATCTTGTACATGTAAGACTTGTGAGTGCAGTTACTGTTCTCCAGAGTGAATTGAATGAGGGTTGTATAATTATCGATTGGAAATGAGCACCATGAAAGAAAGGCAGATTCTTTTAAGTGATTTATTCCTAATGCGATAAAAGATATTCTGTCTTGAGAGCATTATTATTATTTAAAATCCTCTAATGGTTTCTACAATTGTTTTTGAAAATGAGCTTCTGATATCAGGATGCAATGTCAAATTTTAACTTTAAAGAAACAAAAGAACATAAAAACAAATTTTTGTCAATGTGAGATGTACATTGTACCTGTCACTTTAAAAAGTAAGACAAACAACACAAAACAAGTAATTTAGCGCATCAAAATACAGTGAAGCTGCATGATTATTACCTTTAGCAAGGCAGAGATAATTTATTGAGAAGAAAAAACTTTCTCCGTCCATGTACAGTGTATTTTCCCCTCTGGTAATGTTTTAACAAGAATATATCTACATTAAATGAAAGAAATGAAAGAAAGAATGAAAGAAAGAATATATCTACATTATTTGTTGATGTAATGTTAATTTCTAGTCAATTAGTTGAAATTCATTTGCATGATTTAGTTTGTCTTGTTTATATTAAACTTGTTGCAAATTATTTGTTTGTGTTGTAAGTGTTTTTTGATGTTGGAATTAAGTATTTGTGTATCATGTGTTATTATTTCAGACAACAAATGCTACAACAGAGTAATACTTCAATCAAAGACACCAAACTGTGTATGGAAGTTTTAGGTCAGAAAGCTAGATTATTAGATAAGGTAAGTGAAGGATGGGTATAGAAAACTAATTCTGTATTCACATTTGTGACCGTGTAGCTCAAATCCTACAAAAAGTTACAGATTAGGATTCTTTGTAAAGGATCAAAATATGTCATTTGGGTTGACTGACTCAAATTTTTAAAGTTTGTCTTACAGTACCTGGGAGAGCAATCTTTTCTCTACCTGCTGTGCACTGTCAAAATTGGATGGCTTAATCCAAAACCAAAATCGAGATACAAATTTGTAGTAGCAGTTTTTTCTGGACCATATTTTTTGTGGTCAGGCACTGCTTTCACTGGGAAAAAGAACATGTTTTCATCGATACAGTTTACTTCTGCCCAGCATGCCTGATGAGTAACCCACATCTCTTTTCTCTCTTTTCCCTATGAAAATGCACCTCCTAACTCTCTCTTATTTTAATAAATCACTTTTTTGAATGGGTTTGGATTATTCAGTTTTATCAGATTATGTATATATTTTTAAAGCTTACAGTTTACTCTTTAAAACTTTGTAAGTAGAAAACTGGAAGTTCATTTTGTCCTACTTTTTGTGGGTTTTGAGCTGGGCAGTCACATTTTATAGTACTTGATGAGTCCATTTGTTTGTTGCTACACTTCATGCATGTAATCCACATGATATATCAGGCTTCCCCCTCGACACACACTCACTGTTCTGCTTCACAGATGATGTGCAATAAAACTTTCATATCATAGATTTCTAACAACGGAGAGTAGTACACCACTGTATACACACCGTAATGTAATCTCAAATTCATCCACATGCCAATAACCAACGATGTGGTCGATGCAACTGAAAAGAATTATTTGAAATATGTGCTGGTACTCTAGGTTTTACTTTTGGTTTTATTACCATTGCCCAGCATGAGGCTCAGAACGCTGCTGATTGTACATGTAAGTGTATTAAGATCAGCCTTAATAGCAGATCACATTTGCAGTTTTGCATGTGTGCTATGCTGCAGTATACAGGTACTGTATAGTGTGCCTATGACAAATGTGAACATCTGTACTTAAGATTTGTGTGTGTGTTTGTGTGTGTGTGTGTGTGTGTGTGTGTGTGTTTGCAAGTGTGTTTTCCCAGAGAAATAAATCACCATAACAATGATTCTGTATCTGCTAGCAGAACAGCAGAAAAAGTACCCTGTGCTAAATTGACTGGAATGAAAAACAGTGCACAAGCAAAAATCAATAATTCAGGGAAATTCCTAGCAAAAATAAGACATATTTTCTGAAACACTGTGAACCACTGCAGCGATAAACAAAAAATGTGTTAGTTGTTATTCTCGTAGGCCCGAATTCATGAAGGTTGTACAAATGAAACCATGGTTTAAACCATGGAGCACCAAGTGTCGCATGGAATATTTTGTTACGAAATTGGTCATTTCGTCGACAAAATGACCGTTTCGTGGACGAAATGTTCATTTAGTTTAAGATGTTGTCATCTCGTTACAAAATAATCATTTCATTGACGAAATGACTGATTTTGTAACGAAATATTCCATGCGACACTTGGCGCTCCATGGTCTTTGTCCATGGTTTAAACCATGGTTTCATTTGTACCACCTTCGTGAATTTGGGCCATAGTGTACAGTGTTTTGTGTGTGTATGTTTGTGCTCTGTAGTCAATTGGAAGACACTGACTCTAGAAGTCTTTTCTTCAAGACTAAACTTGAAGTGTAGATCACATGTATCAACATCAATACCCCTAGTTCAAAGGAAGGCATGCATAAAACTCTTGTAAGAAGCCAAGATTTCTGAAATGAAAATACATGTGAAAATTCTTGTGTACACAACGAATTGAATGCCAGTGGTGATTTGCAAAAGTGTCATTCAGCAAAAAGGACGTTGGCTCCAATTAATACAAAAGTTTCTTTTCAGCGTTGGTAGTTGACGTAGGTTCCAAACTGGTTTCAAACTGTTGGCTTTATCGCAACACATGTAAAGTATAATGGTCTTATACAATAGCCTTATATCAGAATGCATTATTAATTCACCGTGATGTTTTCACGTGCCCATCAGAGGGCTTAAATATCAAAAGCTCTCCTACGTTGTATTATGACTCATCGTGCCTCCTACTGTATGTAAAAAGGGTCTTTGTGGCTAGTTGAGTCTCCTGCAGTAGGATGTACACGTACATGTATCAGCTTTGCACACACTGATCATTGCCTAGGAAGTGATTGCAAGCACAACTACAGTGTGTATTTGTATCAGAGATTGTTGTTATCACTGGTTAATAGTGTTATTTCCTCTTTTCCTCAGGTAGATGCTTTAGGAAAATAAATCAAAAATGGCAGAAAATATACCACAGTGTCACTGTAGATAACATTTGTGAAGAGAATTTGGGCTGCTTCCCTTCTTCAATGCTTTGTGGAAACTCTCTTCATTAAAATCAGGGGGATTGAGACTCTCTAAATCTTTGATGACCATCCATTGATGTGAAAGTTAGGAAGTTCAGAGTCTTTGTCAGCTTGGTTTCTATGTCAGAGAAGTGATGGACTTTCGATTGTATAGGAGAATGGAGAAAGAAAACTATCAGAGTACATACCTCTTGTTTTGTACCAGAATTTTCTGTCAAGGAGAAAGTGCATGTATGCTGTAGTATGTACAAAAGTAGAGTAGTACGGTTAACATTGTGCCCAATCTCCAGTTATTAAGATTTGTCAAAGGAATCCATATCACAGAACTTTCAACCGTTACTTTTTTGTTCTGTCTTCTTCTTCTTCTTTTTTTTGCATTTTTTTTTTTTTGCTATTTTCCCCCCAATACTTCAGGTGTCATGGAAAATACTGTTTTGTTTTGATTTTTTCTCTCTCCAAAGTTGTAATACTGCACATATCTACTAGTACTGCGGGAAAGGTCAAAATGTTTGTTGTTTTCTTGGTGTGTAGATACAAGTCAAATACATACAGTAATACTTTATTCAACCAAATTAATGTCTATTCTTCTCCCTTGGCTTTGAATTGTTAGTATTTTGTTTTTCTAATGTGTGTGTGTATGTATGTATGTACATTGTATGTGTGTATTTTCCAACAATTATGAATGGATGTATTTTGTTCAGATAATAATTTCTAATGAAAATATTCCTTCTTAAACTTTCAATTTCCATTCTAATATGAAGGGTTGTAATTGTTTATAATGTGCTTCCCCATTTTGAATATCACAGGCAAAGAAAATTCAGTTTGAGAGACTAGCGAATGACTTCCAAGACACAGTACAAAGATATGGCAGTGTACAGAAGGTATGTTTTCATGTGATCATTTCTGTCTAGTATCTCTTATTCATACATTTCCCTATTAATCCAACTCACATTCAAATGTGATGGTGATTTCCCATTGTATGTTGGACCTTGTGATTGAGCAAACTCATTGTTGCTTCACTACAGACGTGCAGCGGTGTGTCTGGCCATACAGATACTAGTTGGGGATAGTACAAACAGAGTTTGCTCTTTCAGCATTGTGATTGCTGGAATGTGAAATATGTAGTATTAAAGGGCAGGGCAGTTCCATCACACATAATTGTCTGCTGTGCTTTCAGGGTCAGATAGTATACAAATAGTGAATGGTCACGAGTGTGATGGAACAAGATTTCGCATGAGGTGAAAGATAGAAGCGCTCTATTCAACGAGGCGAAGCCGAGTTGAATAGTGCGCCTCATCTTTCACCGAGTGCGAAATCTTGTTCCATTGCATGAGTAAAGACCATACACTATTTGTTTTAAACAACACCTTGAACATCAACAGATGTGGTCCACACAGATTCTTGAATTTAGCACAGAAATGGCAACCATTTTCCATGAAAGATGAATGAGTAGCTGCACAGTCACAGTCACTGTGTACGTATGTACATGAAGCCGATCGGTTGGTTGAAGTTGTTTACAGAAATGAGTGACAAAAGTATGCACTTAAGCGTGCTTGTAATTGTTGAGTGTGCACTGCAAATGTTTGTTTATTGTGACATCAGAGCCGTGCGATGGAACAAAAATTTAGAATCAATGGTGAGTTTAACATGGGAGTCAATGGAAATGAGTGATGTTAGCCATGCGCTATCCATTTTTGCTCAAACAAAATTGCACAGCTGACAGCCACAGCGTGCGATTGAACTTTTAACTAAATGTCATGTGATAGGCAATCGACCGATCGGATAGCTACATTCTAATTAGGTGTTGTATAATACAGTATATAATGGTTATGGGTATTAGAGTAGGTTTGCTTATCATAATGTGTTTAGTTTAATTGATTCTCCGTGACTTAATAGTTGCCATTAAGGACACATTTAGTTTTTGATTCTCCGTGACTTAGTTGCCATTAGGGACACATTTAGTTTTTTTATTCTCCATGACTTAATAGTTGCCATTAGGGACACTGTTTTAATACAGGTTTTTCTAAATCTTTATTTTTACCAATTTTGTATCTCTGTCATTGTGTCTTGATACAATTAAATAGGGAGCTAAGTGAGGTATCTCAATAAAAATAGACTTGCTGTAGGTATGCAAGATCACAGAAACGTGTTCTAAACAGAATATCAGGTACAATGTAATTCAGAAGTAAAAAGTCAAGTGTTCCGTGTCAGTGAAATATTCTGAAATGTTGTACAGGTGTATATTGCTAAGGAAGATAAACTGAAATTCAAGTCATTTTGGTAAAAGCATATAGGCCTAATTTCAACCCTGCATCACAAAACCACCAAAAAGCTGCCAGACATAGATTTTTTAGTTAGAGCAGATTTGAAAGCGCATACTCTGAGCTAAATGACATACGTATAACTCAACACAAAATGTTGTTGTTGCTTTTTATAACGTATCTGAATAATATTGGAATGAATACAGCCTCTGGAAAAGTGTTTACTGAGGAAGGAGACTTTGAGGTTTAGGAGTCTATTCATGTGCTGAATCTCACTCAGTGGTTCTCTGTGCAATGAATGCGACCAAAAAAAAACAAAAAAAAAAAACAGGATATAAAAACTCTGTAGCTACAACAGTGAAGGGATTATCAGGTTGAGCTGAAATTTCCTGCACCATTAAGCACCTTTTATTTATGTTCGAGAAAAAAGTGTTCCAGAAAAATTACCAAACCCCACAATTTCCCTATCATTTTATGATCCCAATCTTATTGAATAGGAGAATTGCTCTTTCAGAAAATATAAAAACTAAAATCTTACTAGGTTTCACCATTTTGAGTCCTCGCACAAAATTGGGTTGTGCTACTTTACGTTGGTTTTGTGATGCATGGCTGCTTAATAACAAGGAAGTGACTGCAACAAATAATTTACCTGCTTTTGGTATTGATTTTTTTCTTAACACTTATAGATTTAAAGTCTGCAATCATGATCAACTGAAATAATACTTAAAAGAAATTTCAAATAGAACGTGATACGTCCTTAATTACAGCTGATTATGATTATTTATGTTTCATAATGTAATGTGATATAGTCAGAACATTGCAGGTTTTTACTGGTAATCCGTCTACGCATTATATGTGTCTCATGTTTTCCTGCTATGATAGTGAAGGTATTTGATTTCATTTCATTCATTTGTTTATAAGCACAGCAACATTCTTCAGTCCGGAGACTGTTCTTCTGCAAGTCCGTGCAGATAAAATACAACATAAATATACATGTATCAGAAATGAAAAACAAAATATATGCTTCCAAATTATCTTCATAATACTGTGTATGAAATTAGGTGGAATCTTGTGAGTAGTGATGGTCAAGGTCAAAGGTTATTCTTTTATGTCGGCCAGAAATGAGACTGTCATTGAGTATAATGCAATCAAACCAAAGCCATGCTAAGGTGATCACTGCTTGTTTGTTTGCTTTTTTTCCCCTATTTTGTCTTTCTTTCTATTTTCGTAGATTTGGCTATAGTCAAGAATGACAAAATCTTTAAACTAGCACTTTGTTTTCGGTGCAACATTTTGAGTTGACATATAGATTACAGAATAATGTTTTTGTGATGATGTAATTTAAATATGTCAATATAAGGAGAGATCTTTTCAAACTGAAACTGATTAAACTGATTGCCAATTATATCAAAAGTGTGATAAGTCACTAAACATTGATTTAATGATTTTGGTATGATGAGTTGTCCAATTTCACCCTATCAAAGTAACAGCATGAAAGCTAGCCACCAAATGAATCCAACTTTAGGCTTAAAAGTTCAGATGCAGTTGCACTTTTAATACAGGACATTAGCCATTCATGCAATTTTAACTACAATAGGTCAACTCGAAACACCATAGCGACATGCTTGGAACACATTGAAGGAAAAATTTAGTGACTGGTTTGTGTGTCATATTTTCAAACTTTGAAATTTGATTAGGAGATGGTTGAGATACCAAATTGTCGGTGTAGTAAACACCAACTGTAGTGTCTTTCCAAAAGCACAATTCAAGGCCATTTTTTTAAAGAATGCTATCTCTGGTTCCTTATTGATGTCAATAACTATTATTAGACATTGAATTCATGTACCCTGCCTTTCTGTACCAAGTGATATACGTAGGTACAGTGTAGATTACCATAAGGTTTCACAAGCGTCAGGAACAATGATTTATTTTTTGCCCATTAGTAGGGGACTAGTTTTCAGAGAGTAGGATGGTATACAAATGTCCAGAGCATCATAGACTGCTTTCTTGTAGTCAAAAGGTCAAGATTTACATTTTATCATTTAATATACGAGACTAACATGCCTCTTACAGGTGATTAGTAATTATGAATCATTAAAGAAAAAACTCTCTTCTTTTCAATCCAGCGTGTGGCCAACAAGATGAGGTCCAGCCCCAGTGTTGGTCCCAGGCAAGGAGGAGGGGTGAGTAGAGAGTCAGGGCACACTGGTGCTGGGCTACATGGGCCTTACAAGAAGGTCCAAGTGGTAGGGAAGGACAGGTGTAGGGAGGCAGTTTGGGCTCTGGTCTCAGAAATATTGGCTAATTATACTGTAAAAGTGGGGAAAAACCCTCTAAAATTGAGTAATTTTTTTGCACACGGCCCAGTAACATGAATTTCACATGTTTTTAATTCAATTTGATTTAAATCAAAATATAAACCAGTATTACACATAGAAAGCAAAAATTCTTATGTGCTTTTAATTTCCATGCCACATAGTTGCATGTTGCATGAAATGCTCAAAAATTTCCACACCACAAAAATGTTCACTTAACAGTAGTCAGCCTTTCACAGAGAAACTCCTTTGAGTCAAATGATAGAAACAAAATATCAGTTGCACCTTCCAGGGGCCAAAGTGGAATTAAGTTTCTTTTCTGCCAGTTTTATATCATCTAGAGTACTGCTCATGAATACTAATGATAAAGCACTTTAAATTTGGATTTTAATGTGCCCTTAAACTTTAGTAAGTTGAATTTCTGATAAATGGGTCTGAATCTTTAATAAGAATTACATTGCGAGCATTACCAATTAAGCTCTCGATGTCAGGATACCCACCCACAATATAGACTGCTGTAGGCCTACAGTATAGATCAACAGTGCTATTCCCATCCTAAATGTTTGTTTTCTCTGTTAAGGGGGGGGGGGGGGGGGTATGCAATGATCAGGAAGACTTGCAGTTAAGTGGG
Source organism: Diadema antillarum (assembly GCF_040938485.1). NCBI lineage: Eukaryota > Metazoa > Echinodermata > Echinoidea > Diadematoida > Diadematidae > Diadema > Diadema antillarum. The sequence continues at coordinate 509,082 of NW_027271891.1, forward strand.
TAATCCAAGGATTGAACCATTTACACAGTGTTGCCACCATTAATCTGTGTTGTAGAAATACATAGGGAACATGATAGTTATGCCAGTTTCATATTCATTTGACAGAGTTTGGAATGTTGGATTAAAGAGGTAAAAAATCTCACATTAAAGGTTAATCTTCAAAACGAGGACAAAATCTCAAGTATCTAAGACTTGTTAACACATATAAAACCACTTTTAATCTGCCTTCAGAAGTGCATCCTGTCCATATAAGTGAATGTTAGTACTTGTTTGTATTAGAAGTATCAGTTTACATTCACTGTATCTTGACAGTGCAGTGTTACATTGTGTAGCTGTTGCCTTACACTTTCTCTTATTAGTCAAGTAATTCAAATTGTTATAAATTGTAGGTATGCATTTTTAACCTCTGTTTACTTTGCTGTATACGTGATAAAAGACAGTAGTGTTCACGCTTTCAGTTAACAAAACCAATGAAATAGTGTACTAAAACTATGGATCAAGTCTTTCTAAATGTACATACTAGCATGTTTTCTTGAAAATGATCATTATACCAAAAATGTCCATTATACCTCCCATCCAGTCAATGGGGTTTGGAGAGGAGCCAAGTTATGACCAGAAGACGCCTCTGATGAGGGAAGAGGAGGCAGAGAGACAGAGAGAGATGCAGAGACAGATGCAGCAGCAGGAGGCTGCCATTGACTATGACCTCACCTTAATACAGGAGAGAGAAGAACAGATCAGGCAGATAGAGGTATACTGAAATCAAGGGATGGAGGGATGGTGGGATGAATGGATCAGTGGAAGGAAGGGAGGGATAAAAAGGGAGGGAGGGAGGGAGGAGGAATGAATAGATGAATACATGGGTGGAATGATAAGTGGGTGGAAGGAGGGATGGATTGACTTTGTGATGGATGGATAGAAAGAGGGATTATTAGGTGGATGCATGATGGAAAGATAAATATCAAATATATATAATAGATGATTGACTGGAAAGATAGACGAAAGAAAGAATTGTAAATATGATAGAGAAATGAATTTATATATTGTCTGGAAAGGCCATCAGAAAAAAAAGTCAGTGTCGAGCCCTATATATCATACAAAGATGTATATAATGGTTTTGTAATGTACAAATTGCATAGAGAGCCAGCCAGTGACTAATTATTGAAAGAGAGGAGTGAAAGAAACGGGGTGCTATAGGTTCTGTGATTCGTCACATTTTTTTTCACATTCAGAATCTCCAGAGTTCATAGTGAGACATCTACTGAGACAATTGTAACTTACAGATGACAGCAATACTAAGGAACATCAGTATAACTGCAATCATCTTTTTAGTCTATTTCTGTTCATGTGACAAGCCTTCATTGTTTCTACTTTGCATAATTGTTTGTCTGCATCAGCAATTTTTGGCATAACCTTGTGACATGTTTCTTTACATGACAATATGACGTTTGGAAAAGAAAATTTACCTAGAGTGATAAAAAAAGACTGATTTTTTTAGAAAGCTTGTGACATGTCTGCTCAGGAATGGTTTACCATGTGTTTTTGTCTAGGCTTCTATGCTGGATGTCAATGAGATCTTTAGAGATCTAAGTATGATGGTGTCAGAACAAGGAGAGATGATTGGTGAGTCAAGTCTGTTTTATGACATCTTTCTTTTTATGAGTTCAAAGTTCTTACCAGCTAGATGTAACTATTTACATGGGCTTTCATTCTTGGATATTGTATCGAAATGAGAATATGAACAAAAACAAAAACAATAACAGTGATTTTAAATTGGTGAAATGAAGTGTGTGGATTGAATTTCAGAGGTTTGAGCATCTTGTCATATTTATGAGGTGTAACAATGCAATCTCCCATGATGAATGTCATTTTGATAAATGAGAAATAAGGAGAAATATAATAAAATCATCTATACTGACAATTAAGTTTGGGACATTATACCATTAAATGAAACATACCAATGGATGTGTTTGTTAGCCTATCAAAGGTCCTGTTTACCTTTGGCAGCAGAGATTTAAAACATTTTCAAGGTATCACATTTGATGTTTATGTGTGGGTTTGTTGTATCACAAAACATCTTACCATATACAATTTTTACAATGAAGCCTAAAATATAAAGAGATATCAGTATTTTTCTCAATAAACCATAACTGTAGACGGTTTAGTCTGAAAACATTTTTGTTATAAATATTCTTCATATTTTGTGTATTTAAAACATACTTAACATCGATTATACAGATTCAAATTTTTACGGTGGTTGTTTCTATCCCTAACTCACATTTTAGAACCATTTTAAAGCACTAATGCTGGGTTTTTGTTTCATTTGCAAATGGTAAATTATGCTTTAAGTCTTGAGGTAATCTTGTTGTTGAAGTGATCAAGTTGTCCTCATTAAATTGACTCTGAACTCTGAATTTTACTGCATGGCCTGCATTGTTGAAAGATAAGCTGGAATTTGTTATTTTCAATAAAAAAAAAAACAAAGTCAATTTCAATCTTCTAGTATAAGTATTGTCAATCTAAGGATCACTTATGAATTTTGCCATTTAGAGGCTTTAGATGATTCTTCAATCAAAATGGAACAGCGTATGACCAAACTAGCACTCATATGAAATAAATATATATTGTACATGTATATGTATATTGTTAATTCTACCTCATGAAATACTAAAAATTAATGATAAACTGTTTTAAAATGCCATACAACACCATCCCACAGATATTTTGTTCACAAAATAGAAAAATTGTGCTGTAAGACTCATTTGGTGCACAATCAAACACAGAGCTGCCAACTAATACTGATTTTCAGTAATTTCTACAAAAATTGGAGAAGAATACTGAAGGTTACAAGCAAATTACTGATTTTAGTAATCATTGTCTGTGATAAATTCTATTACACTGTAATAAGGATTACTGATTTTCACTTAAGAAAGGTGCAAATTACTGATTTTCAGCCATCAAAGTACTGAAAGGCTTTTACAAAAGTTGGCAGCTCTGCAAACAGGCAGAGTTTTGGTTGAATATCCTTGCTTCCTTGCTACAGTAATAACTAATACTTGTAGTTATTCTGTGATTTACTAAACATTTTTTCTACTTCATTCTTGAATGATATTTCATGTACAGCCCCAGATCTCTTAGAATTAACTTAAAGTTGTAGTGATTTGTCCTTCAACAGCGAGATGTAGAGCAGCTCTTTACATTAGTGAGAGACATAAGGAGATGCTGCATGGTGGTGAATATGGACCACTGGATACAGATTATACAAATGTGTGTATCAGGGAATTACAATAATATAGTATTAGTATCGCAATAGTATCTGCTATGTTTAACATTAGATATAAGACATGTGCAAGAAATACAGTGATAGGTAATCACTTGTAACTTGTCACACAACTTGACATACTTCATCTGCTACTGCTCAGTTTTTGTATTATCGTTGATATGAATGTTTGATAAACGTGCAGATATTGAAGCTAATATAGACAGGATGGACAACAGTGACAAGAAATACATTGCAGTACATAAATGTGAGTTTTGTGTTGTCAATCTTGTCCATCTAATAGATTCAATTGAAGCTAATGTAGACAGGGCTGGTGACAATGTAGAGGAAGGTGCTAAGCAGCTTGCGACAGCCAGTAGATACCAGGTAAGTGCATTCGTTCTTCTCATGTGGACTATTTCCAGCTTTTATGACTTTTCATGGCAACCATTCATGGCTAGATGTGTGCATCATTTGTGTATCACCAAGACTTTTCTCAGACAGTGATGTTTGGTCAGCTTCATCTAAATGTTTGGTCAGTTTCATCTCGTATTCACAGCCATATATTTGCCAGATATCAGGAGTCCATATTTATCAGGATAAGGAGTCTGTGAGACAACATGTGACAAGGAAGACAAGTTATCATCCTTCTTTGTTTCTCAGTGGAGTTCATGGGAAGTTTGGGAAGTTTGTCTTGTGTATAGAGTTTTTCCAGTGATAAATGAGATTGATTTATCTTTTTTAAAGAAAAGAATTCTACTGACTGGGAGTAACAGTGCTCATATGATGAGTGGCTAACTGGGTTTCATGTTTGTCTTTTCACTGCTTGATTTGTTGAGAGGAAAATGATATTACTAGGCAGCTACTCAAATATTTTGCCATCGATCACAAAGCTTTTGAATGAATTGGAAGAGATGTTCATAATGACCCGTGAGTAACCCTTTCACAAACAGAGGCTGTATTCTGCCTTACATTCCTCTCCAGAAAAGTATTATTAGAATATGTGACCCGCTACAACAAAAGGATCCTAAAGTCGCTGACGGCCTAGCTGAGAAAATCGAGTGTGAAGTCACATCATCAAAATTGGTCAAAACAATCGGATTTCTGTTTTTTGCTTAATTTTGTAGTCTAATGTTTTGTCCATCATCTGCCAAAATTTTGAAGCTAAATGATCAAAGGAAAGGTGAGAAATCAGCATTTTTCTGGGCCATGATTCTCCGACTTTCAATGGAGCAGAAACATGTCGGAAGATTCGGATTTAGCGCCGCAGCAAGACTCCGCCCCTAGCAAGGAGGGAGTGATCTTATTGGTCAGAGCGTAGCATCCTGATTACCGATTGGTCGTGCATAGACCGCTGGTGATAAGCTTGAATGAACACAACAGAGGTCGCTAGGAGCGTGCCTTTTATTGTCAAGCGGCAAAAACTGTCTCGCCTCCTCCTTATCATGATAACGTTGGAAGGACAACTTTGAAGGCATTTTTCTCGAAACTCTGATTTCCTCAACCACTTGACATGTGCTAATAAAATCATCGATATCTCCGCAACCGATTTCTTTTATGAGTTGTAATGTACATGGAATTTAAGTAGAAGAGTAAGGGAATAATGTCATGCCATTTTCAGAAAATTGTCCTCCCCGACTTTCGGACCCTTTTGTAGCGGGTCACTACCATGAATTTATTTACACATTCAAGAATCATTTTTACCCAGTTTCAAAAGAGATTGTCTTCTTTGAAAGAGAATAAGGGGGAAAGAGTTCTTAAGTGGTACCTGTATGAAATGTGGTTTAAAACCATTGGATTGTGAATCTTATACTTTTTGATTTTGTTTGCTTGTTGTCTGTTTGTTTGTGTGTTTGTGTTTGGAGGATACATAAAACCCAAAGAAAGTAGGACAGTGTCCAAACAATGGCACAAGTAGCCCAGTGTTCATTCTCTTCTCATTGTGACCTCTGCTTCTAGTTGTTGTTTTTATTGTTATTGTCCTACTCATTTGACATCCTCCATTTGTGGCTTATATTTGCCATTTTGGCTTATATTCTGTTTATTTTTTTCGTCAGAAAAAAGCGAGGAAGAAGATGTGTTGCATATTCATCATTCTTGCTGTGGTGGCCGTCGCCCTCACCCTCATTCTCTACTTCACACTCAAGTGACAATGTGTCTCATGTTTTTATAGACATTTTTGCAACCCACTCAGTGTGTGTCATGCATGGTATCAGGAATCATGTTGGAAAGTCTTCATATGCAGCAGCAGCCTCAGCAACCTGAAGTTATCATCTAGTCTGCCTAGGATGCTGTTTAACAGACTTGGTGAAAGGGAACAAGTGACAACAAGAATGTGCTTCTGTTAAAGCCACATCTCTAGGTGGCCACTAGCTTTGCTTCTCAATGAAATAAGCATTTACCCAGTGATATGAATGTTTGTGGCATTGTGTTCTGGAATACTTGTAGGAATGATGTGAACTGCATTCAAGACAATAATTCATAACACTTTGCCATTAATATTAGGAAAATCGTTCTTACCGCGAGCTGTATTCTCAAGTTGCACTTGAGATGGAGATCTTATTTTGCAGGTTTTAAAAAGATAGACCATATACTGCAAGTTTTGTCAATTTTTTTAAAATAATTCTGAATAGAAAACTTGTGTGAAGATGCACGGAAAAAAAAAACCCAAACAAACAATGCCCATTTATTTATTGGACTTATGCTAGTTCCATGTGGGAATGTATCAGACATTGGTGCAGCAGGTAGATAAGAAGTAAATGAGATTATGATTATATTATGTACTATGTAGACTGGAAGGGCTGCAGAATAATGTAAACACATTGTGGGTCACTTCTCTGTTATTACTCTTGTTAAATCATTCCAACTTGACATACTTTGTCTGATAGCAAACATTAGAGACAGAATTAGTGCAAGATGGTTACAAGAGATGAACAAAATGAAACCATATTGGACATAGAAACATATTATGTATTAACCCTTCTTTAACTGGGCTATTTGAGACCAAGTTTTTACTGGGGGGGGGGGGGGTCAATTTGACCCCTCCTTCAGATCTCGGCCGCAAAATTTTGCTTGAACATAGACCCGGATGTCAACTACAAGACTATATGGTCATACAATAGAAAAATTTGATGTTATTGTCCCCGCCGAACGAGTTCGAGCAGGGGACTATGAAACGGGCTCCGTACGTGTGTGTGTCCGTCCGTCCGTCCGTCCGTCCGTCCGTCCGTCCGTCCGTGTCCGTGTGTCCGTGTGTGCGTCCGTGTGTGATCAAAATCTTCAATTTGCTACTTCTCTGTCATTTATGAGCCAATTTTAATTCTGTTTGCTTTATATGATAGCACTACATGGGAGCTTTGAAACTTCTACACAGAATTTCAGTCGTGACCTTTGACCTTGACCTTTGACCTATATTGTACATTTTGCTACAAAATGCTACTCCTTCGCCATTTCTAACCCGATTTCGATTCCGTTTGCTTTATATGATGGCACTAGGTGAGGGCTTCAAAACTTCAACACAGAATTTTGACCTTTGACTTCTTTGACCTTTGACCTTGATTTTTGACCTATATTGTACATTTTGCTACAAAATGCTACTCCTTCGCCATTTCTAACCCGATTTCGATTCCGTTTGCTTTATGTGATGGCACTAGGTGAGGGCTTCAAAACTTCTACACAGAATTTTGACCTTTGCCTTCTTTGACCTTTGACCTTGATTTTTGACCTATATTGTACATTTTGCTACAAAATGCTACTCCTTCGCCATTTCTAACCCGATTTCGATTCCGTTTGCTCTATGTGATGGCACTAGGTGAGGGCTTCAAAACTTCTACACAGAATTTTGACCTTTGCCTTCTTTGACCTTTGACCTTGATTTTTGACCTATATTGTACATTTTGCTACAAAATGCTACTCCTTCGCCATTTCTAACCCGATTTCGATTCCGTTTGCTTTATGTGATGGCACTAGGTGAGGGCTTCAAAACTTCTACACAGAATTTTGACCTTTGCCTTCTTTGACCTTTGACCTTGATTTTTGACCTGTATTGTACATTGGCTACAAAATGCGTTTGCTTTATGTGATGGCACTAGGTGAGGGCTTCAAAACTTTACACAGAATTTTGACCTTTGCCTTCTTTGACCTTTGACCTTGATTTTTGACCTGTATTGTACATTGGCTATAAAATGCTACTCCTTCGCCATTTCTAACCCGATTTCGATTCCGTTTGCTTTATGTGATGGCACTAGGTGAGGGCTTCAAAACTTTTACACAGAATTTTGACCTTTGACTTCTTTGACCTTTGACCTTGATTTTTGACCTATATTGCACATTTTGCTACAAAATGCTACTTCCGGCGGGGACATATATTACGCACCGCGTAATTTCTACTTTTCCTTGTATTTTTTAATAAATTAATTATGCAAATTTATGCTTGAAATCATATTTTTACCTATAACTCCATTAAAAAGATTGAAGGATTGCTAAATTTTTGTGTCAGAGTTTGTCAAGACACATCGAACAGTTTTCTTGTAAAAGAATAGCACAATCAAAATCAGTTTCTTTTGTTTTTTATTTTTTGTTGATTTCTTATGTATTTATTGGGTTTTTAGCTCACCTGAGCCAAAGGCTCAAGTGAGCTATTGCGATCGCCCTTCGTCCGGCGTCCGTCGTGCGTCGTGCGTCGTGCGTCGTGCGTCGTGCGTCGTCCGTCGTCCGTCGTCCGTCGTCCGTCGTGCGTCGTGCGTAAACTTTTTACATTTTCATCTTCTTCTTGAAAACCCCAAGACCGATTTTCATCAAACTTGGCAGGTAGCATCCCTAGGGGGTTAGGAACTCAATTTGTTAAAATGGGCACCATGCCCCACCCAGGGGGCCCCCAGGGGGGCCCAAACCCCCAAAAATTAAGGAATCTGTAAAAATCTTCTTCTCTAGAACCAGAAGTGATAGAGCTAAGTTAATACTATGAGTTAGTACATTGATGACTGTAGTTTCAAGTTTGTTCATGGCAGAATCAGGGGTGCCCCCCTTGGGACCCAGGGGAGGGGGGTGGGGAGGGGTTCTAATGGGGCCTAAATTGTACATTTTCATCTTCTTCTTAAGAATCCCATGATCCATTTTCACCAAACTTGGCAGCTAGCATCCCTAGGGGGTTAGGAACCCAATTTGTTAAAATGGGCACCATGCCCCACCCAGGGGGCCCCAGGGGGCCCCAAACCCCCCAAAATTAAGGAATCTGTAAAAATCTTCTTCTCTAGAACCATAAGTGATAGAGCTAAGTTAATACTATGAGCTAAGTTAATACTAATGACTGTAGTTTCAAGTTTGTTCATGGCAGAATCAGGGGTGCCCCCCTTGGGACCCAGGGGAGGGGGGTGAGGAGGGATCCTAATGGGGCCTAAATTGTACATTTTTATCTTCTTGAGAACCCCATGACCCATTTTCACCAAACTTGGCAGGTAGCATCCCTAAGGGGTTAGGATCTCAATTTGTTAAAATGGGCACCATGCCCCACCCAGGGGGCCCCCGGGGGGCACACACCCCCAAAATGAAGGAATCTTTTAAAATCTTCTCTAGTATCAGAAGTTATAGAGCTAAGATAATACTATGAGTGAGTACATTAATGACTGTAGTTTCAAGTTTGTTCATAGGAGATCCAGGGGTGCCCCTCGGGGAGGGGGGGGGGGGTTGGTTGGGAAGGTCCAAATGGGGGCCTAAATTGTACATTTTCATCTTCTTTCTGAAAACCTCATGATGGATTTTCGTCAAACTTGGCAAGTAGCATCCCTAGGGGATCAGGATCACAATTTATCAAAATGAGCACCATGCCCCACCCAGAGGGCCCCAGGGGGCCCCAATCCCCCCAAATTAAGGAATCTTTAAAAAAATGGGACCTTATTGTACATTTTCATCTTCTACTTGAGAGTGCCTGGTCAAATTTTGGTAGAGCTGTGAATAATTTAGATTAGTGACTGCGTGAAAGGTGAACTTGCGATACTCAGGTGAGCGCTAGACCCGCGGGTCTCTTGTTTACCTTTTGTGACCCGCTACAACAAAAGGATCCGAAAGTCGGGGAGGACAATTTTCTGAAAATGACAAGATGTTATTCGCTTACTCTTCTACTGTAATTTCATATATAACACAACTCATAAAAGTACTCGGTTGCAGAGATATCGATGGTTTTATTAGCGCATGTCAAGTTGTTGAGGAAATCAGAGTTTCGAGAAAAATGCCTGCAAAGTTTTCCTTCTGACACTATCATGATCAAGGGGAGGCGAGACAGTTTTCACCTATTGACAATAGAGGATATGCTCCTAGCAACCTCCGTGATGTTCATTCAAGCTTAATAGCGATAGCAGGCTAGCACGACCAATCAGTAATCAGGATGCCATGCACTGACCAATAAGATCACTCTCTTGTTGCTAGGGGTGGAGTCTAGTTGCGGCGCTAAATCCAAATCTTCGGACACTTTTCTGTTACGCGTAGGAAGTTGGAAAATCATGGCCCAGAAAAACGCTAATTTCTTGCCTTTTGTTTGATCATTTAGCTTCGAAATTTCAGCAGATGATAGACGAAACATTATACTACAAAATAATGCCAAAAACTGAAATCTGATTGTTTTGACCAATTTTGATGATGTGACTTCAAACTCAATTTTCTCGGCTCAGCCGTCAGCGACTTTAGGATCCTTTTGTTGTAGCGGGTCACTTTTGTTTTCTATTGTTTTTTTGCCAAAATTTGTTCCAGGCACTTTTTCAAGCTTTTCTACATTAGAATTGATTAATTTCAGTAGTTAAAAGTTCAAATAATCTAATTTATATCAATTACAAAAAAAAAACATAATTTGCATTGGATTTGCACAAGAAATCATGAATTTGAGCTGTTTTGGGGTTGACATGCATATGCAAAACATTGCGTAAGAATGGTGTACCCGGACGTCGCAAATTTGGTCTCAAAATATGCGGGAGACTACAATGAAAAAAGTCATGAAATGGCAGAGAATAGGGTTTAAAGGCTGATGTAGTCAAACAAGTTGTCCATAGTGATGCTAAGGGATGTAAAAACTTATTGACATACATGCTTACTATTCTTGATAGCCAATCACAACTACACAAAATAAATGTAAGGAGTTGAGAAAGGCAAGGTTGTGCCATGTTACAACCTATTGAAATGTTTCATTTCATACTACCGACTTTAGATTTATACTTCTTGGAAAGGAATACTGTGCAGTCATTTAACCATTAGATACTAATCTGACTTTAAAACATTGTTCTCCCACACAGACAAGAAGAAATCAAAGTACATGAGTTTACAATAATGTCATTATAATTAGAATTTAATTGTTTTGAAGACTATATCTGCATATGATATTACCATGGGTACCACCACAGAGACTCCAACTCTCCCGTTTTCGACAGGAGATCTCCCGCCGAAAGCCTATTTTTGCACAATCTCCCGTTCTCCCGTTTGAGATTTAATTTCTCCCGCCCTGGCTCTGTGTCTCCCGGTGGAAAGGATTTCTTACTTATTTCTATTGTATGTTGAAAAAAATAAATCTTAGATAGCACCAGAGAACATCTAATCGTAGGAACTTTGCGCACACGTCAACTTGGAGTCTCCCGTTTGCTAGGGGTTTCCGGCGGGAGAATCTCCAGATCAGAAGGTGCTTTGGGTTGGAGTCTCTGCCACCATGCACAGGATTTTATTGCACCATATGTTTCACAAAGTGGCTTCTGTCTGTGTCAGTGCTAGACATTGTAAAGCATATTCTGCCCTACTTCCCTAATGAACTAAAAACAAACACCTTTTATTACCATACTCCATTCAATGGCAGCCTCAGTCCAGTAGGGAAAAAAAAGTCATATGGATAAACATTAGGGATGATTTGTTTGTTCAGTGATTTGTGTAACCTGCGTTTGTGTGTAACCATGCCATTTTCTTGAGATGTTTACTAGAGGGAATGGCATACTGGCAGTCAAAGAAAAATATCCTGGCTTTCCCTCTCAGTCCTCTCTTCATTTTTGGTTGGTTGGTTTGTTTGTTTGTTTGTTTGTTTGTTTTTGTTTCTTTGCCATATTGTGTATTCACCTTTCTTAATGTTATATGAGGCAAACTCATTGTTGGAAGCCAATAACATGTAATTATCATCCTTCCAGACATCCTTGTCATTATGAGAGCCATTACAATGTGACAAACATCAGGAAACCCCTTTGCTCCAAACATTAAAGCAAGTATTATTTTGTAGATTAATGGCAGACATTTAGACATTGATGGCAGACATTTAGACATTGTCAGCTTATTGCATACTTTATACAACTACAATAAAGGATTTCAAGTGATATTTTGCAAATAATTGAAAGGCCGCACCAAAGAGAAAACTTGTAATGCAACTGAAGTGCTGTTTGTAGAAATAGTGTCATATCTCTGTTGTGTATTCGTGAAAGAATCCATTATTTCATGTCAATCAAAATGATGAATATGAAAGTGACCCTGACAGGTGCCATACCCCCCCCCCCCAATTAAAAAGGGGGGGGGGGGGTATGGAGAGCTTGTAAATCTAAAAAGACAGGATATTAGAGTCTCTAATCGTGTCTGGTAGAAAAATAATTGTTTAATGAATTACTCTTGAACAAGAAAAGATCCAATGTTTGCACCTTATGAAGTATTTTTCATAAAATTATTTATATACAATATAGGAGCAAACTTGTTGACTTTCTCTTTTTTGTTGCAGAAAAAAGCTCGCAAGAAGATGTTCTGTATCTTCTGTATTCTCGCCGTCGTTGCCATAGTGATAGTGATTGTACTGGTCATACTTTTGAAGTGATATCCACCTCTCAAGGTTAATCTATTTTATTACAAATACAGTCAACCTTGCTTAAGTGGACCTCGCATAAGTTGAATATTGCCTGAATCGAAGGTCTTTTCAAGTCTTCTTCTCTTTACATTCTATTGATTTTAATCCCTCATAAATGGAATTATCTCTAAAGTCGAAGCTATTTCTTCAGTTGAAAGAGATTCAACTTAAGCAAGGTTGACTGTAGCATCAGTCAGTACTGTATCTCACATGCTCATTATTATATAGTGTGTTTAGATAATATCTGTAGCAAATGAGAGAAATGCATGAAATTTACATGCAAACAAGATTCCACCAAGTCGATGACAGGCAGCTTGGAAGTCTTGTGGTGTCAGTGTCTGTCAGCAGTTATTAATGTCCAAAGAGTGTTATGTAAATATGACGGCCATCTTGTTTAGCCCTGTGCTTTTGTTCAGCAAGCCTGCTTTTTTCTCCTGTTTTTGAGTCACTGCCCTCTGAGGAATGTTGGATTTCAGTGTTTCAGCTAGAAGCAGCATCAAGAAACTGCATTGACAAGTGAGTGCCATGTCCCGAAGAGTGAATGGACTAAAAGATGTAGACGTAGCAAGGAGTTAAATTGATCATTTGAACATAATTTATACTGAGCTGCAGTGAAGGAGTTTGTTAGTGTGGTGCAGACACAACTATTAAACATGATTGAAAGTTTCCTGCTTCTCTATTGCAATAGTGAGATAAGAAATTCTGTTGTAAAGTAACCTACACAGGGATGTTAACCTTTTATACAGCATTGCAGTATTCCGAGTGGTAAAAAAAAATTGGGTTTTTGGTGGAAAAACAGTATTTTTACCTTTTTTGGAATATAAATATATAGTACTATAATTAGGGAAACCTGTATTTTTAATGAAACTTGCAGTATTTTTGGCCAAAAATGGTACATAACACTGCAACAAAAAAAAAAAAAAAAAAGGGAACAGTTGGCATCTCTGAATACACTGTGTTAAAACCCTACACTGTATTAAAAAGAAACAACCATGTGGAAAGTTATGGTGGTTGTTGTAGGAATACCTAAATGTAAATATTTGTTCCATGCATTATTATTTTTATTGATTTTCTTTGTGATATGTCCATTTACATTCAAAACAGGTAGTAGTTACAAGAAGAAGCAGAAAGCAAAGAATGTGTAGCATTTCCAGTTTTAAGTCATTATTATGAGAGTGGTTGCAGACAGGTGATCCACAAACATTTGTACTGAGTCTCCTTATTTCATTTTCATAAAAGTAAATTTCAGTTTATACCAGTCTCTCATATATAAAGTGCACTCCCATTATAACAAATTCCTCAGAACTGGCGGCGTTCTTTCAATATATCAAAATTTCATTAAAGCCGAACAGTAAAGTACATAAAGAAATACTGATGATAATTTTGGAATTTTAATGTCTACTTCGTTGTATCTAAATTTCGTTGAAACCATATCCGTTATATTTAAACAGGAGTGCACAGTACGTTTGTTTTTATTTTTACGTGTAGCAAACTGATATTGTTTAAGTGTGATGAAGTCCCAGTATGTGCTTTCTTTTTGTTAAGACAAGTGTTAGTTTATAAGTCATTGACGCAGTGCCTGAAGCACATTATATGCCAAATTGCAAAGGATGTTTCCAGCCATAATTGTATATTTTGTCTCCTTGGGTCTGACTACTATGCCATTTATTTTACAGGAGCAGCTCAGATTTTTACATTGCTGGTAAATTTTACATAAATTTGCTAGAAATTAAGTACATGTACTTTGGTGTGAATATCTTTACTGTTATCATTTAAATCAAAATGTCAATAATATACACAGGTTGTACTATTATCAGATTGTGATGCATTTCCTGTGTTTCTTTCACTGCACACTGCCTAGGTAATAAGTTTCTTCACACAGGGGAATATTTTCCAGAACTTTCTAGAAAAGCAAGATTTTTGGTTGATGTAGTGGTGTGCAAGGATGACTCATTTTCAGATGAGATTTGGGATGAATTCTGGTATTATAGCATAATATTGCAGAATTTGCTGTTTGTAATGGATCATTAGACCACCTATTGCTACTCAATGTTTTATGTTGAAAGCATTTAAGATGTACATTTGTTTTCATACAAGCAATGGCAGAGAGAGGATGTTTATCAGCTGCAGCTAACCCTTATGGCAGCTTTATTAGGTATCTTATTCTTAAAAAGACTTTAATGTGATGTAGCCATTGAATTTACTGTGTATTATATGAGAGGATGGGTAACCACTTTACTAGTGGCAAAGTCAATGCTCCAAGCAAAACTGTCAACTTTTTAAAAACAAAATCAAGAGCTTTAGATATGAAATGCCTGTGTACAAGAATAATTTTCTATTCTTTTTTTTTTCTGTCATCGAACACATATGCACACACAAGAAGCCACAGCTAGGATGTGCCAAGATAAGAGAGAAAAAAAAAGAAGATCTCAATGGAATTTCTTGAAAGTTTTTTGAAAGACTTTCACGAAGCAGAGCAAGCTGGAGACAAATGTCTTAAGACCAGGAATGAATGAGACATGAGGAAAAGGCTAGTGTGACTGTATATAATGCCAAAACATTTATATCATGCAAGCCTTTTAGTTGTCGTACCAGAAGTCAAAATAGAGGCAAAATTTTGTGCCACTTGATGCTAGTCTCTTTTTCCACTGTCTTGTACGTACATGTTATCTGTTGTGTAATCCTCTTTTTGTAAAGTGGACCAAATTCAAAGCACACTACAGCTGTCAAGTCTAAGTAGATTTGTTGTATGAACCTAAGACTGTGCAATAGAAGTATGTGTGATTTAATACAAACTTAAAAAATCAAGTCACTTTGTCATTGCAACATGTTCCTAGTTTAAGTGATTAATTTGGCAAAATATAATTTTGACAATTAATGCTGGTGTTCTGTTAAAGTGATACAGTATTTTGCCTGCAAAACATATGAAATGGAGACAACAGCATGATTTAAACAATGATTGAACACAATTATAGAAGCAGTTGATGACAGTGGTCTAGATATTAGAAAATAGTTTCTTTTCCTTATCACTGCTGTCATGAATGGCACCGAACACTGAAAATCAAGGGCGTCGTATTTCACCATAACACTTCTGATTTTACTATCCTTATCGATCCAGTCCTGATCTTTTTTATCTGTTATGTAATACATGGGTGTAACATGACATTCAACTAGTCCTAACTTGTTGAGCTATTACATGTAACTGGCATTGTGTTAAATCTTCAATAAATTTGGTTCTAATTTACATTCAACAAATCCATTTACATCTGCGTAATGTTTTTAACTGTGCAAAAATTCCAGTGTAGGTCATTTTGACAGATTATGGGAAGAAAGGATTATGTTTATCACTGATCTTTGATGAAACATGTCAGGACCTCAGTGCTGGTAACATATTGGAGTGCACCATTTAAGGGTCCAATTCATGTGAATAATTTCTATACCTTTACTTGCTCTCATACTGCACCCTGGGAGATATCCCATGTACAAAAGTGTTTCTATACGATTCCTTTGCTGGTCAATTTTAGGGTAGCCTATTGTAGTAATCAGATATTGTCAGCTGAGAATGAGAAGGGTGTTGAAGTTGCCTCAAACACTATGGCTTTAGTGGCAACTTAACGCCCTTCTCATTCTCACCCAATGTAATAATGTATGGATTCTTGTATTATATGTACAGTGGACTCCCATTATAACAAAGTCCTCTAGACCGGCAGTTGTTTTGTTTTTTGTTGTTGTTTTTTGACGCTATATCGAAATTTGTTATAATTGAACAAAATAATAAACAATAAAAATACATGGAGTGGATAATGTTGCAGCCTGAATTTTTACTTAGGTGGAACCGGAATTTTGTTATAACCATGTTTGTTACAACGGGAGTGCACTGGATGTAGAAGCTACACTGATTTACATTGAATACATTTACTATATGTATAAATAGATGTATTATGAAAGTTATGATGATTTATGAAACAAAAAAGAAGAATAAAAGACCAAGCAAATACTCTTAATTTCTTGTATTTTATTAGAGACATATAAATTTGCCAGTATTTAAACAGTATCTACAAGAGAACAAGTACTGAATTGATCTGACACATAAACATACAATCTATGCCCAACACTTGTTTTCAGTAATTCACTCTTGACTGTATGGGTATTTTTATGTACATACATTCTAGTCTAGACATGGAAGTATTTTGAGCTTTTAACAGTTCACATGACAAATTGTGAATCTGTGAATCGGGGGGGGGGGGGGGGGGATGTGCTGTAAACCACAGAAACTTTACTGATTTTATAGTCATAACACTATATTAAAAGAAAATCTCCCTGCACAATCTGTCATAAATCTAAATTATACATCATTCTGTTCTGAGCTAACTAGACAAAAATCTAGTTTGTAAATCAAAAAATAAAACAAGCACCAACACCAATAATCATACTGCCATGAGATTGAGCCAACAATTCATTTAGGAAAAAATAAATAAAAATTGAAACAAACCTATTGTAGAGTGGATTCATGCACATGGATACACACGTATTCAAAAATAATTACGAAAACTGCTTGTTCTACTGTGATGTAAAGCCATTCCTTAGAGCATCCAAGTACAGATACCAATCCCTTACAAGATGTTCATCTTCACATCAGCACTGGTCATACCAAGTGATGTACATTATGTAGGCAAGTTTTGCAACAGTTTTCTAAAGACTTCACACAACTCAAGTTTAACCAATTGTACATTTCATCTAAACATACTATGTCCTTCATGCAGCCATTCTGTGAAGTTTGTATAACAAATGACTGCTCATAGGTATGTAGAAGCACTCATTGCCTGTAATGTCTATATTCCTCAAGCAATGAAAAAGGACAGTATGTACAACTCTCACAGATTTAACTATCTGGTGCTGAGAATTGTATTTCAGTGAAAAGTGGACAACCTACACATGAGGTAGACACTTTAAAGGGATCCTATAGGTTTGGTTGAGACCTAACTTCATTTTTCTAAAATTTTTTGGTGAGATATTGAGAAACATCTTATGAAATATGAAAGAGCATGTAAGTCCATCGCATGAGGAATTCAACATTTATTTGATGAAAATTGGTTTTACAATGGCTGAGATATCCAAAACAGAGCGATTCAATAAAGTGTGGGACCCACATTTTATTACGTTCGCTTTGTTTTACTTTGTTTCTGAATATTTCAGTCATTCCAAACCCGATTTTCATCTCATAAACTTTGAATTCCTCTTAAAATGGTATGCTCTGTACTATTTCATAGGTGTTTTCTTGGTATCTCACAAAAAGTTAAAAGCCCAATTTTCATCTCCACCAATACTGTACTATCCCTTTAAAGACAAACTAAGAATTGTGGTGTGACAGTTAAAGAGTGAAAGAAAAGAGAAGGAAAGAGGTAGAGAATCATTACTTGACAGCAACAGCAGCAATTGACAATTTACACTCAGACTGGATTTGATTCTCTTGTATGTTCACTCTACATGTACATGGTGGAATGTCGAACCCCTCCATACGCTCCATACCCCTCCATACCACAGAATTAGTGGTATGTATATGTGTGAAGGGGGTATTTCTATGAAAGTATACCACAATTCTATTCACATAGGCAATCTCATGAAGACCTGAACTAAAAAGTAGGTGTGAATGGGGTCCTACTTGTTAAGTTTCTCACCTCGAAGAGTGTTAATACAGTATACAGTAATACAGGCACATGTTGAGATAGAGATAGAGAAGGACAGAGTGACAGTAGGCATGCTTCATTTTACCACACTACTCTAACCTATTAACCCTAACTGCACTGGGGGGGAGGGAGGGGCTGGGAGGCCCCCTCTCCATACTTTTGGCGATTGCATCGCGACTGCTGGGAATTTCGGATTCTCGCTTCATGACTTTTTCCCCTGAAGTCTTGCGCACATTTTGATACATTTGTCCATATCGGACCTACCTAAGGGGTGTTATGGGCCAATTAGTATGTGCATGTCATTAAAACGGCTAATCGCTGCATATATTTCTGTACAGTTACATACTGTCAATACACCATGGCTTGCATTACTTTATAAATTTTGCTCAGGAATTGGTTTTCCACTTGATTCATGCTTCTATATTGTTCTGAAATAAATTGGGCAAAGTTTAGAAACAATGATATACATAAGGAATATAGAACAATAGAAAACATAAGAAATAAAAACAATACAAAACATAACAAAAAAGTTGCTTTTTCCCTGTTTTTTTTTTCCTCTGATTTATTTCACATTTGGGAAACATTATTCTTCATTATTACACAGTTTTCATGTAATTTTGTACTTGTTTAGGCTGAAATTATGAAAATATCCCCCAAATGCATAAAATATGCATTATGAATAATTCATTAGCTAATTATGCAAAAAATTGCATAATTGATTAAAATAAATTACACCATCAGATTCAGCACGCGAAGATCTATCAGCATGCAAATTTTCAAGTTCATCGGACATTGTGTTTCCGAGATCAATGGGGGGGGGGCCTCCGAGGCGCCCCCCCCCCCCCAGTATTTTCATGAAGCCAAATAGCCCAGTTCAGTAAGGGTTAAAAGATATCATGAATCAGATAGGATTACCAGTGTTGCTGCTAAGCACAGAGATGAGCCATTGGCTGCATATTCACATTACCAGCTATTACAAAATGGGTTCAAGAACGTAGCCAATAGGAAGCGCTGAAATGAGTCACGTGTGCTTTGGGTATTCAGTCCCATTGTACTGCGTGTTAAATCCTATTGCCGATCGTCTGTGCGCGCGGCGGCTCCTTTGAATTGCATGCATACGCGCTGTCAATCCTGTAAACAACTTCTAGTTCGGACTGCCGGCCGGCCAGCCTTTCTTCCCTTGTGCATATAACGTGTGGCGTACGTAGCATACGTACAGTGTACAGTAGACCAAGCAAGCGTTGTGGGACCGGACGCGTACATGGAGTCACTTTGAAGGGCAAATCCAACGATTTAGCAGGTTAATTCTTACGTTGTTTACAGAGTATGTTGTCTAGTAGGCCTATATGAGGAGTCTATATCAAGTCTTTAAGGTAAAGGGTGCATATTCTATGTAAAATAGGTAAGTTTTCATGCGGGAACTTAAGTGTCCGGAAACCCAACCCCCCATCATACTTATACATGTACACTGTATGTGCGGGTTTTCCGAGTGCGACGTGCGTAAATGTTTGGGACGAACATCTTCGGACGTCTTGACCCACAAAGGTACGTGAAAAACGCTGAAAAATGTTGTTAGTTTTCGAATTTTCAACCCATTTTATAAAACAAATGATGCACAGGATTATTTCGTATCCTGTGCATCATTTGTATATGATAAGTGCACATGATGCTTGTAAATCACTTTGTGTGAAAAAAAGTGAAAACATAACACTTACATACAGAGAGATACAGTAGACTCTCGTTATAACTAAGTCCTCGGGACCGGCTATTTTCTTTCGTTATATCGAAATTTTGTTATAACTGAACAAATATACAATAAAAATACATAGAGTGGATAACCTTGCGGACTGGATTTGTACTTCGTTATAACCGTGTTCGTTATAACGGGAGTGCACTGGATGACAATCTGAGAGAGAAAAACTCCTATGTGACCTCCAATCAGTTATCAGAGATTGCAAGTACATAACACTCTTGAATAAGAAGAAGATGCTAATGCCTCAAGATGGAGGAGCTTGTAAGACAAAATAAAAGACACTAACAACTGATGAATGGGGAAGCAGCAGCCACTACATTTTCACAGTTGGCCATTCAACATTCTGCATCTCAATTTGATCTCTTCTAATTTAAAGGATCTACTGTAAAGTAAACAATTTTCTCATCAGCATGTACCTTGAGCCGGTTGAGTAAAAATATCTCATAGAGAGTGATGCACTTTATCTAATGCCTCAGTACTGTCTATTTTCTTGTTTTACATGAATAAGTATTAGACATTTGCATTAACATAACTTAAAAAAAAAAAAAAAATGACAATCTCTATGCCACAGCCCATATGATATCATCCAACATATTGAAGTGAATAGTTGGCATACTCACATTTCATAATCTAAACCAAAATTATCATCTAGTCATGGACACTATAAGTGACAGACCAGAAAGATCATTCTCCAGAATTTCACACAGACCAGGTGTATGAGATGTGTCAAAATACCAAAGTTTGATTTTCTATACTGTAAAACGAGGAATGTTCGCATTCATTTTAATTTCGCGAATTTCGCGAGAGCCAAGATTTGCAAAATTAAAATACACATGAAAGTTCTTGTCTACATTATACGCATTGAATGTTAGAGGCAACTTGCGAAAATTTTATGCCGCAAAAAAGGCCGTCAGCTCAAATTTGCGAAAATTTAATGCTGCCAAAATATCATGTTTTACGGTACTCTACATGTAGTCCCTATGAGAACAATCCATGGCACAGTTCACATCGTAGTGTCTACTGAACAGAGTACCACGTAATGAATAGCAGTGATAAAAATCGATTTTATATCTTGGTGACTGTCTGTGTCAAGACTTCTGATACAGCTGTATTAACATTTCACATCATAAATGTTCAGGAATATCACCCAAGATGACATTGATTGACTTCTCTTCACGCCAATGTCCACATCAGCTGGATGCATGACACAAATCGCCTTTTGTAACTTGGATCATCAGATCAACCATTATTCACGCCAGTTTGCTTGTCAAACTTGGAAGCAACAATAATTGGCAAAATCATTACAAAACATCATTGCCACTGTCCAGAGTTGTTTAGTAGCAAAAATTGTTTGACCTGCTTTCCATACGGATGATGTTGATAAGCTGCACAGTAATAAAAGGAGCCAACCCTCATCTGTACACAGATCTTTCTTGATGAGAGCGCCCTCTCTGGCAAGGTGACACACAGTGAGGCAAGTTCAGAAGTCGGCTCCCAAGGAGGCCAGGAGAGTAAAGATGAGGATGATGATGATGAAAGCTCCAAGAAACATTAGCATCACTGGGTATTCCCCTGAAACGAGCACAAACAGTGGTGTTATCAACCAGCTTTACAGTGGCTATTTACATGAACACTTACTATAGTATGGAAATTATTTCTTTTACTTTACTATCCCATAAGGTCCATGATCATTAATTCCAAATAAACATGAACAGGAGCATTTGTGACAAATGATTGTATCAGGGAAATTACCCCCTGAGGGCAATTACCCCTTAAAGGGCAATAACCACCCCCCCCCCCCCCCCCCCCCCCCCCCCCCCCCCCATCCCTGGCTAAATACTGGCTAGTGATTAGGTTAGAGTAAAGATTAGGTTTAAGGTTAGAGTTTGGGTTAGGTTTAGGTTTAGGTTCAGGATTTAGGATGAGGGTTAGGGTCAAGGGAAGGGTCTGCAGGGGAAGGGTCAGGGGTAATTGCCCTAGACCCCAAACTATATCATCACATTGACCACATTATTTTTTTAAATAATGCAAGGCAACAAAACATTGAACTATGCATGATTCAACTAGAATGAATGAACGCTATCAAAGCTCTTGTAACATTTGAAGTATGCAGAAGAAATGATTTTGCATTTATTAGCGTTAGTGAAAATGCAAAATGATAAATGTAAAACTCTACATGCATGTTACAATCAAGAAATAGGATATAATAATCATTATCATTAATATTATTCATTTGCCATTAATTTGCAAGACAAAACAAGTGAATGATAAAACAACAGACAAACCAACAATAAAACAGTTCAAGAAGTTAGGCTTTCTCTAAAGTGCTTCCCTAAGTTGCTTGGCTGGAAAAAAGCAATCAGAATCACTATATTTTATACGGCCCTTGGGCCTTTCCAACCATCTTAAAGAAAACATATCAGGGAAAAGCTAAAACACACACAAAAACTTAATACAAATAATTTTGAATTGCGCATGTACGCCAAGTGAATTATTGTATATACATGTACGAACTAGAAATATCACTATGGCGATTGGTGCTCCTCTGCCATCTCATATTATTTTCAACCCGTTGAGGATGGGCAAATTTTGCTACAACACACATTTCCCATAGACACTTGCCTGAGTATACTTGGGACTCGTCCTCAACCGGTTAACATTTCTATAAAACATCTCGCCAATGCGAGACAGCCAGCTTCACATGATGAACAAATAATCACAATCTGTTACAATCTGTAGTTTGTTATTAAAAGGAACAGTTCGGAAAAGGATCATTAAAGGGGCTGTACAGTACTGGTTGAGGTGGGGATTCATGGTTTTTACATTCCTAAGTGAGATAGTGCGAAACCTCTTATGAAATATGAAAGAGCATGTAATCTTAAGAAGGATTCAATGTTTATTTGATGAAAATTGGTTTTCAAATGACTGAGACATCCCAAAAAGTGATGATAATAATAAAAGACTACATGCCCCAACTTTATTAGGATCTCTTTGTTTCACCTTGTTTTTGGATATCTCTGCCACTTCAAAACCAATTTTCATCAAATAAACTTTTGATACCCCTTAGAATTGCATGCTCTTTGACATCTCATAGAGTGGTTTCTGAATATCTCACAAAATGTTAAAAGCTAAATCCTCACCTCGACCAGAACTGTACACACCCTTTTAATATTAACTCCACAAAGGTCTGACATTATGAGACCTTTGTAGTGACATGTTATCTTGGCTCATTATGTCAGTGTGACATCATGGACTGTGGTACTGAGCCTACTAAAGTCCTTGGATATTGAGGGAATACACATACTGCAGATGATTCTAACATTGCCAAAATGAAAAGCTAAACATGTGGAAACTTGATGAAAAGACTAACCTGGTCTGGACACTGAAACAAGACTCATCTTTTTGTCTGCTGCAATACTAAGGACAGCCGCTTCCTTGTCCCCAACAACACTCCTGGATTTACTGGTCATCGGGATAAAGGTCAGTCCCGTTATGAAGATTCCATGGGCGTTATTGACCCACTTTAACTTCTGTCTCATGACAAAAAGACAGAGGGACAGACCTGAATATATTTCACAATCATTAATATTCAGATATCCATTTAAATTTTGCAAATAAACAAGCAGAAGTCTGTTTGATGTTGGAACAGGCATCCATAAACCAAGCCTAATTCATACACGGTATACAGTAAAGCTGCGTTTACACCATGTTCCCAGCAGCCACGGCAGCCTCATTTGCCCGAAACATAGTGCGCCGTGGGTAGATGAGATATTCTCCTGTTTTCCCCACTCTTCGTATTCTAGTCTTGTTCGTTCCAGTCCTCACCCCAGTGAACACATAGCTATCAGATGCTGTTCTCACAGTGTCTAGTCAGGCAGACTATCAATGTCTTCAGTCACATCCCGCTACAGACAGCCTCTAAGTTTTGCTACGGCCTATCACATGCCACCCTGTTTTGTTGCATTCACCCCGATTTATCACTGCATACAAGATTCCTCATTAGCACCGGGACTGCTGTGGCACATTTTTAGACAGTTTAAAAATCTGACACGGCATCTACGGCAATCACGCCCTGTATCACGTTTGCCTATCCCATCTCACTGCGTCGAGTCTATCCCGTTTTGTCCATGGTGGCCTGAAACGGGGCTGCCATGGTTACCAAGAACATGGTGTAAACGTAGTTTTAAAGTAGGTATGAGAAATGACAAACTATGACTTGTGTGCTGCAATCATCAGTGAAATTTGTCAATTGTTGCAATGTAGTCACTGTCCATGACTTGCAGACATTTTGCATAAATTTGACTTCATGACTTCAGTAGGTCCTATTACTCAAGCTTATAACAACATCTGAAAAGAACTGCTGGCATTGTAAAAAATTTATTACATCGCAAAGTAACCATGACAAGGACTTGAAAGATTTGCAGCAGGCAATGACACATGATTCTTTAAGACTGACCAAGCAAATGCTTGCATAGAATACTAGACAAACAATTATGCACAACATTCATATACACACATACTGTACATACCTAAAGGTACAAGCAAACATACATACATGTATACATACACGCCTGCAGTTAAATTCATCTACATTGGAATATTTTATACTAGACATTAAAGATATAAGTCTGTACTACAGTCCTTTTTGTGATTTCAAAACATATCCTCTCCTAGAATGATCTAAGAATGAATGCAGAATACACAACACTCACCTGTAAACTGAACGTGATGTAGATTCCTACTGCTCCTGACATGGTTCCCACACCAACGTAGTAGCCACTATGACTGTGTAGATAACACAAACACTGGTTATATCTCTTGTAACCATGATACTGGGTTCTGACAATCTTCAGGTTCTGATATTCTAAAGCATGTCAAAGCTTTTTAAGTCACTGTTTGAGAATGAGCAAGCTTAGAGAATAAAATGTAGACACTGAAAGATTGAGTGAGGACTTTACAAAGCTGTCTCTGGGATATTAATCTGTCTGATCAAATGAGGACATGATCTGTATTGTCTTAAAGTGTAGTTCCATACTATAATCAAGTTGGCTCTAATAAATGTAAAAAGATTAAACAAAGACACTGTAGAGCTTTCACCAAAATTGGACATACAATAAGAAAGCAATGGATTTCTAAGTTTCACATGTCATCGTAAAACAGTGATAAAGTAATAATGAAACATGAAATACATTACGCTCACCTTACTGCCAAAGCAGACAGGATATGGTCTCCAGTGCACACAGTCTTATCGATAGTAAACTTCATACTGTTCCACTTGGTGAGGTAAGAAGGCTGCTTGCCTTTCTTCTGTATGTGAGGGACATTTGTGGTGAACATGGTTGAGTTGCTGACATCACCATCCAGAAAGGCAAACCTGCATCAAACAAAAATTCATCAGTCAAGAAAAGAAAGACAATCACAAACACACAATTGCAGCACATCTCCTCTACTCTTTCCTATAAGTTATCAATTCAGTTATTGCCTGGGGACATGATTTCAATACCTCAACTCAAATCAACCCTTGGTCATATTCATTACTGCACATTCTCAGTGACCTCTGTCAGAAAGAGTCACATTCACAATGTAAGGCTGACTGCCAGTACATTGCTTTTAGCTTTTTTGATGTGTGTCATCAGTAACAACATTATCTCCAGCAAAACTATTTGTGACCAGCTACAACAAAACGGATCTGAAAGTCGGGGAGCACATTTTCTGAAAAAGGCATGACATTACTCCCTTACTCTTCTGCTTTAATTTCATATACAGTTGAACCTCTCGTATCCGGACAAGTCGGGACCGGGGCTCATCCGCATAAGGGATTTGGCCGGATACGGGAGACTCTATGCTTTATACATGTACATATACTGTAAAAGTGGATATTTTCGCGTGACTAATTTTTCGCGCTTGGCCGGGTCGGAAGAGTTTCGCGTGTTTTTAATTCCGCGGAATCAAGACATCACGCACAGGCACATATGGCAAGCAAAAATATTCGCGTGCTTTTATTTTCGCGCTAGTTTCTGGTTGCGTGAAATACGCGAAAATTTGAACACCGCGAAAATTTCCACTTTTACAGTACATGTACATACACATGTACTGATGTAGCCCATTGTAGTACCACATGTAGTAATGTGTATACTGCAACCTTTTCATTCTAACTGACCCCAAAATAGAGGTTCGTGTTAGCAAGAATGAAATCATTTTCTTCTATAAATTCTTGGGATGATTTACCTAAATAATTATCAAGAAATGTATCAAGTAGATCTTGAAAATAAACAGTACGAGTCGACGAAACTACGCTTCAAAATTCGATTATCACGGCTCAGCAAAGTCGACTGTAGGTCGCCATTGTTAGATGGTCTCCCTCTCTCTCTCTTTGTGTGTGTACTGTGTGTGAACAATTTTTGAGTGTTCAATATCATTCGTTGCTCAGCCAATGACTCGAAACAATGCATGTCTATCTTGTCATATCGACGGCTGTGTATGGACCTATATGTGGCAATATGATATGAGAGGACTCGAGCGCATAATCTGTCCATGTTCTTGCAATGATTTGGGGATGTTTGGGGATGTTAAAATGTCTGAAGGTAAGCAATTTGGAAGGAAATTTGATGTAATGTATGTTAATCATGTTGGAAGTAATATGTAATTCATGTGTGTTTGTGTAGGGAGTTCTCAAGGAGTTGGGAATCCCCCTTTCCTCCCGTAATAATTTTAAAAAAAATCACAGCGAGATTGCGTCCGTATAATAGAGAGATCCGGATAAAGGGAGGCCGGATAAGAGAGGTTCAACTGTACGACACAACCCATAAAAGTACACAGTCGTGGAAATATCGATGATTTCATGAGAGCATGTCGAGTGGTCTAAGAAATCTGCCTTTCGAGAAAACTACCTTCAAAGTTTTCCTTCTGACGCAATCGTGATCAAGAGAGGTAAGACAGTTTTCACCTCTTGACAATAGAAGGTATGCTCCTAGCAACCTCTGCAATGTTCATTCAAGCTTAGTGCCAGCAGTCTCCGTTAGACCAATCAGTAACCAGGATGCCGCGCACTGACCAATTAGATCACTCCCTCATTGCTAGGGGCAGAGTGTATTTGTGGTGCTAAATTCAAATCTTTTTGACACGTTTCTGTTCCATTGAAAATCGGAAAATAATGGCCCAGAAAAATGCTAATTTCTTGCCTTTCCATTGGTCATTTAGCTTCAAATTTCGGCAGATGATAGACAAAACATTAGACTACAAAATCATGCCGAAAGCAGAATTTTGATAGTTTTGACCGCTTTTGATGATCTGACTTCAAACTCGATTTCCTCGGCTCAGCCTTCAACGACTTTTGGACCCTTTTGTTGTGGCGGGTCACATTTTTCAAGACTCCCTGATCTTGTGAAGGAAGGATATGAAACTCAACATTCCCCATTTAAAGATGAAATTAAGAATATGATCAAACCACCACTGTACACGAAATGAGACCAAGTAAATATATTTTTTTCTATTTTTCATAGATACACACAAGTAATGAACTGACAGACAACTGCTTGTATTACAGCGTTTCACTCAATGAGAGCTTTACAACTGGTAACTAAGTGATTCCAATCTCCTATTACAGGTTGCTGCAATTGAAAATCATTTTAATAGCGTTCAACAGTATTCTGGTCAGTACATTAATTTTTGTATTTTTTGTATTTATTTATTTACCACTTGTGGGATGGATAGCCCTTTCAGCAAATTGCTGTTTTTCGAAGGGGTCCAACCAAAATAAAAACAACATAACAATACACAAAACATTCAATAGGGGAGAGTAGTAAAAAACAACAACAAATGAAAAATGACTGTACAAGAAATACACAAATTTAGCTGAAACAGTAAACAAATATAAGTATACGCGAGGTACATATAAGGAAAAAAAAAAAAAACTCAAACAATAAGGAGCAAAAAAAAATCAGAGGTAGGAGGGGGAAAAAAAGAAGAGAGAGAGAGAAAAAAAAGAGCTAAACAAAAATAATATCTCATACATTATACCAAATCAAAATGCCATAAACTCAATAATATAAAGTATTCAATGCAATTGGAATAGTCTTCAAATAACGTTTAAAACTCTCAACTGAAACAAATTTACCATATATTATATCTAGGTCATTCCATAATTTTGCGCCACGATAGATGAAAGATCGTATACCATAATTAGTTTTGGGTTGGGGGAGTTTGAGTTTATGTTTGCCAGATCTCGTTACATATGGGGTTTCACGCACATGAAACATACTGCTTAAATATGATGGACAAAAATTATGGGTTATTTGGTACATAACGCATGCTGAGTGTTTTCTCCAACGCACACTAAGTCTTTCTAGTTTAAGTACATCATACAAATTTTGCGAAGGAAATAAATAATCCACATTCAGTACAATCCGAAGTGCCCGATTTTGTAATACTTGTAATTCATTAAGATAGGACTTGTATGTGTTTGCCCAAACTACATCACAGTAATCAAAATTAGGCTGAATAATTGATTTGTAAAACAATAATGCCGTGCGTCTATCAATATACAATCTTATTCTACGAAATAGATATAACAACTTTAACACTTTTTTCTTCACATAATCAGCATGTTGTTTCCAACATAAATTCTGATCAATAATAACACCTAAGTATTTACAACATTCATTTCTCTTTATTTCATTATCATCTATATAAATATGACAACTGTTAAGTACTGTTTGGCACTTTTTCAATCGCTGATGTGTACCGAGAAACATTACTTCACATTTCTTTGCATTCACAGTGAGTTTATTTTGTTTAAACCAGCTGGATAACCTAAGCAAATCAATATTCAATTTCCTGGTAATATCAGTTGGCTCTTTCGATGCAGTAAACAAGCAGGTATCGTCTGCGTACAAAGATAGCTCGCAATGATTTACATTGTATGGCATATCATTAACAAAAATAGAAAATAATAAAGGGCCGAGAAGTGAGCCCTGGGGTACACCACATTTCAAATCAGATTCAGTAGATATATAACCATTCACAGACGTATATTGTTTTCTATCTTCAAAATAATTTCTGAACCACCTCAGTGCATGTTGGCCAAATCCATACATTTCTAACTTCTGCAATAATATACAATGGTCGACTGTATCGAACGCTTTCTTGAGGTCGATTGTTACAAGACCAACAATATTACCTTTATCAATCGCATCCAACCATTTTTCTGTTACGTTTAATAATGCAGTTTGCGTTGAGTGCATTGGTCTAAAACCTGATTGACATTCTGTTAATATCTTATTTTCATTCAAAAAATTATTAACTTGATTATATACAACCTTTTCCATTACTTTGCCCAAAATCGAAATAACAGATATAGGGCGATAATTTTCAATGTCTGATTTGTCGCCGCCTTTGTGAATTGGAGTGATGCGTGCGCACTTCCACTGACTAGGTATAATACCAAGTTGCAGTGACTGGTTAAGAATGTGTGTCAGTGGCGGTGCAATAATGGAGGCTATTGGTTTCAGGAGCTTTGCGGGGAAATTGTCTGGTCCAGTAGATTTATTCAATGGGAGGTTCCGTAGTACTTCCTCAGTGTCTTTGGGCAATACCTTGTCAAAAAGGAACTTATTGGTAAACAGTTGGGGTGTTTGGGGATACCTTATTTCCTTCTCCGCAGAGTCAGATGCACTGTGTAGATTAGTACCTATGGTACAAAAATAATCGTTAAATGCATCTGATAATTCTTGTCCAGTTAAATGCTTATCATTATGAACAACAAAAATGGTTTGACTTTCCTTCTTTTTTTCAGGTGCTAAGTATCGTAGGGTTTTCCATACATTTTTCACATTAGAAGCAGCCGTTTCAATCTTAGTCGAAATAAAATTGCATTTTGCTTGACGAATTTTGCTTGTAACCAAGTTTCTGTTCTTCTTATAATTATCCCAGTCACACTTTAATGTAGATCTTCTGGCCCGGGCTTTCAATTTATCTCTTTCTTGCATCAATCTCAAAATACTGTCGGTCATCCAAGGTGAATCTCTTTGCTTAATACGCCTTTTCCGTAGTGGTGCATGTTTATCAGCCACAGTCATGATCGCAGAAGAGAAAATAGAACAGGCCTTTTCCGGATCGTTCGATTGAAATACACAATCAAAATCAATATTATTAACATCATTAAAGAAAAGTTCTTCATCAAAATGTTTAAAACTTCTTCCGGTTTTATATTTATGCTGCCCAATACTACGACATTTGGACCTTCCAACAACACAGTATATCATATAATGATCACTAATAGACGTTTCAATTACTCCACTGTCACATATTTTGTCGTCACTATTACTAAATATAAGGTCAACTGTTGTCGTAGTACTTTGAGTTACTCTTGTGGGCTCATGAATGAACTGTGTAGCATTAAAGGACTCCATGATGTCCACAAGTTTTCTCGTGTGCCAGGGTATACATATACTCTTCACGTCACAATTCAAATCTCCCAATAAATAATAGGACATTTTCAAATCATCAACTTTCATCATTACTTTTTCAAATTCCACAAACAAATCATTACTCGAATTGGGAGGTCTATACCAACACATTACATAAAACGATTTTTGCAACTCAAGTTTTACTTCTATTACAATCAATTCCAACTTATCATATATATCAAATTCATCCTTACGTACAAAAATTATATTGTCTTTTATGAATACAGCAACGCCACCGCCTTGTCTATTTCTATCACGCCGTAATAATGTGTAACCAGGTATACTAATTTCACCATCATCAACCACAGGAGATAAGTGAGTTTCACTGAGAGTTATTATATCCATATCAGATGCAAGAGCAAAATTTCTAACTTCATCGATATGTTTCATCAACGATGCACAATTCAAATGAACAATCTTTAGGCCCTTTTGAGATTGTAAATTACTAATCTTACTCTTTACTTTATCTAATTCTTCAGTTGTCACTGCAATTGGCTCAGCGACCGTGTTTGTGGATTCTACTTCAATACAAGAGCTAAGAGAGTCACCAAACGGCAACATTTTCCAGAGACATACATTGCATGCCCAATCATCATTTGACTCAAAAAAAGATCGTGATTCGCTAGAACATTCAAAGTGACCCCAACAATTGCAAAGAGTACACAACATAGCATTTTGGTTATTTTTCACTGATTTTTTACAGAAAATACAAGGATATCTAGGAGGCATAGCAAAAAAAGAAAAAAAGAAAAAAAACTCACATTACAAATAAATCAGGGTAAAATAAAAACAGTGCAGAACATCCCAATTTCAAATATATTGGTATTATATGAATTGGAATATATGAAAAAGCAAACAATAGATCGGCTTTTAGCTTCACACGATAGGGTTACAGGGCATTCAAGTCACTCTGAGTTCGAATGACTCTGTTCATTGTCTTTCCGTTTGTTGCCTTCATTTTCACAATGACACGACCATCACTTGACCACACAGAGAGGACACTTTGTTTCCTTCTTGCGCTGTTGAGCAACTGCAAGTTCGCTTTAGTTAACTGTTCTTGTACCACGATGTTTGAATGACAACAGTATACCAGCCCATCCAACCACAGAAAGAATATTGTTCTTACTTTAATACCTAAGCTCTCAAGAAAACATTAATTCTGATATCAAACATTTCTAGACATTGATCTGAAGTAACTTATCATGTAAAGCAATGCATAAAATGTGACTTAAAATGTATGCCTAATATTCCACTTTTCCAGTATTTCAATCTGTTTTCATGAAGTGTTTTTGTATCAAACCTTCATGAAACTACTAAACTATATCTTTTGGCAAGGACATCTCTTTCAGCATGTATTTTTTATACACAGATTCATACATTGACAAAGGAAGGATCTGTTTATTTTGGTGTTAACTAATCTTTTAAAGCCAGGAAGTTATACGTGACTATTCAAAAAGGTCTACTATGATGCCATGAATTCCCCTTCCCCTTTCCCTTTACTTACCTGCAGCATCCAAATCTGTAAGACTTGAAATCAGCACACTTCTCCCACTCCAGAGCACACATCTTGCTCCCATCCTTTGTGTTCCATACATAAGCTTTCTGGTCTCTGGATATTGTGATTAGCTGCAAAGTAAAGAGAGCAGCATGTAATGAGTAGTCGTCTTTCTCACTGGACACTGGTGAGTACTGTAAAAACAGAGATATTTGCAGCATGAAATTTTCGCAAAATGGAGCCGACAGCCTTTTTTTGCAGCATGAAATATTCACATATTGCCACTGGCATTTCATGCATAATACTGTATCATGGAAAAGAACTTTTAGGTGCATTTTTATTTTGCAAATATTGGCTCCTCAAAAATTCATGAAAATTTCATGCATGCAAAAATTTCTGGCTTTACAATTCTTTATGTCAACCCTTGCAGAATAGAGATTTCTCTACATTGTAGAAATGCCTCCAGCACTGAGCAGTTACCTATAGAGAAGGCAGCCATCTCATTCTCATGTTCCATAAGTGAAACAGAGAAAAAACAAACAAACAAACAAACAAATCAATAGCGACTTATTTCACTTTTGTCAGTCATGAGAGGGATACATTCATATGAGATCCTCATACAATCCAATTAAAATGGCATATAAAATATGCAATTCATGTAGTGTTACTTCTACATCAAAGTCTGTTTTTTCTTCTCAAAATACAGTCTCTGTAAACATTTCAGTCTATTATTATATTTGCTCAAACTATCATAAAATGTCAGTGCCCAATGTTTACATGAAAATATGCTTTGCTTTGTTCTCTAATTGGCATGCTTCATTCACTTCATTTGCACCAATGACCTGAACTGCCCTAGCCGTCGATAAAAAGAAATGACAGTAGATAACCTTGTCTATCACTATTTTATTATAATGAATTCAATGTTGCAGTTTCCAGCTTTGTTTGATTTGAACTGATATACCTGAGTGTACACTGAGCTTTTGCACACATTTTGCAGCAATAATGCAGAAAACAATGCAAAATTAAAGATAAAAGGTTGAAGCATAATTGAGTCAATACAGCCTTTGCACCAACAACTACATTTGTATGCACAAACACACTATACACACACACACACACATCTCACTTGTTTGTCATGGACTTTAAACATGGACTTGCGCATGAACTTTTTACCAACAAAGTTTACACTGAAGTGTTGAATATAATCAAAGCATCATGATCCTCATGCTCAGTCACATCGTGCACAATATCAATATTATACCCCCACGCAATCTATCACAAATGCACACAAATACAAAACTCAATGAAAGTTAATATCCAAGCTTTATCTCAGTTTTTTTTCTCTCTCTACCTACTGCAAAAGTAGAATCAAAGTGGAAATTTTCATGCATTTCATGAAACCATAAACAAGCAACAACAACAAAATACAAGCAAATATTTGTGCTTGTTTTAAGAACCACTATGTAATGTCTTGATTCTACATAATTAAAGACACACAAAATTCATATTACTCAACAGAGCATGAAATATTACTTGCACAAAAATACCCCCTTTTACAGTATTCATTTAAATTATCAAATATCATACATAGATTAGTCTTTAAAGGACAAGTTCACCTTCATAAACATAAGGATTGACAGAATGTAGCAATATTAGTAGAACACATCACTGAAAGTTTGAGGAAAATCAGACAATCCGTTCAAAAGTTATGAATTTTTGAAGTTTTTGTGCAGTACCCGCTGGATGAGAAGACTACTGCAGTGTATGAATAACTTAGATGTCACATGCGTACAACAATATAAGGAAAATATAAAGAGAATTTCACAAAATTCCATCTTTTGAAAAAAGTACACATTCCCCTGACTCGTTACCGATAAATGTTATGGGTAATATTATTCCCCCTGCCTTTAGAAAGAGGCAAGTCAATTGCTCTTTTATTATGCGAAAAAAGTGAAAATATGTTGAATTTTCTTTTATATTTTCTTTATACTGTTGTACGCATATGACTCACAAGCTGTAGTAGTCTCCTCATCCAGCGGTTCCAACACAAAAATTTAAAAAATTCATAACTTTTGCATCGATTGTCCAATTTTCCTCAAACTTTCACTGATGTGTTCTACTAATATTGTTGCATTTTCTCAATCCTTATGTTTATGAAGGTGAACTTGTCCTTTAATTTTACTTACCAACTTATATCTACTACTACCTTACCCTTGTGCATCTGCCTCTTACCTTGTTGCCTAGGGGACTAATGATGACATCTTCAATCTCCTTTGAATGTGCTTCAACATCATACACCTTCTCCATGGAGGGATACTGAAGGAGGAGCAGAAAATATTTTAAAATCTGTAATTGTCCTGACTGGATAATAGATACACAGCGGGCATGGTGAATGCATGGAGATGTTTCTCATCCACACAATCAAAACACTTGAAATACAGTCAAACCTACCTTAGTGGCCACCTGTCTATAGCAGCCGCTGCAAAATTTCCCCTCCCAAGAGGAAAGCCATGTTACAGACCCTACCTAAAATGGCCACCTGTCTATAGCAGTCACTTTCTTCATCTCCCTTGGTTGGGCTGCTATAGACAGGTTTGACTGTAGAGTATGTTTATACACATACTGTACAAATAATGTCAGTCAAACAAGCTTCTAATGTAACAGGATAACATGTAAACAATATAAAACAGTCTGATAGAAGAATATACTTCAAACAAGGTACAGTATAAGGCAAATGTTATGACTGCTCAATATATATGTCATACTTGTGTTGCAACATACTCTATGAATATGGAATGCTCTATTATCATTTTGGTACCGTCAGATACAAGGCAATGGTCCAAAAGTCATACAAGATGATATTATGAGACAAACAGCTATTATTGGTAGCATGGGCTGAGACTTACCGACCACATCCGTAAATGGCCGTCTGCTCCTCCTGAGACAAAGTACATGCCATTGGGTGAGAAGCATACAGCATTCTGACTTGCTTCTGTCTCATGGAAATCAGTCTGCACAGCTTTCAGCCTCTGGACATCAAACTTCACAATCTCTCTCGTTGGTCTCTGCCCCGACTTCTTCTTTCCATTGGACTCTGAGGATTTCTTCTTTCGTTTCCTCACTGTCACTATCAGAACACAAACCACAAAAATAACAGTAACACAGATGAATATGAGACATAACAAAGTGAGATTCTTTCTTGGGTTTAAATTCTGTCATAAGAAAACCTTCAAACCAGATAGCACAAAAATATGGTTTACTGCTCTTAGAAGTGAACAAATCAGTAATAACCATAGCAAAACTTTGAACTGATTTTTGTTACTCTCAATAATTTGCAAGAGTTAATGGGATCCAATATACGGATCATGCTACAACTTGGCCTCATTGTCCATACTCTCCATCCTAAATCAATAGACTCTTTTTGTCTTTTTTTCCAATGAGTCTTTTAATGAATAGCAATGGATCTTAAGTACAAGAGGAGGGTTCACAGGCAAAAAAAAACACAATGTATGTTTCACTGTCACTCAGATAACACCATCTGAGTCAAGAAACCTGCAGCCCATATCATGAAAGTATAATGAGAGACTCTACGCTCATAAGACACACTTATGAGAGACTTCATGAAACGGATTTTACTTTTCTACGAAGCTATACATATGAGCGACTGGCCAGTCTGAGATTTATGTAACTTTAGACTTTTATGTGATGACTTCATGAAACGGACTCTATGCTGCTTAAAGGGGATGGCTAGTAACTGATCAGTGGGAATCAGTAGGAATGCTGGGGGATGATTGTTCCAATTCTTGTGGGATTTATTTAAGAGTACATTATATATCTATTGTTGTGTGAAAATTATTTGCTTCAGTATGGTCTCATATTCAAGTAATGTGCAGTTTAATGTTTCCAGGTTAGCGTGCCTGGTCAGTGACGGGGCATTAATCTGCACATTACTTGAATATGAGACCGTCCTGAAGCAAATAATTTTCACACAACAGTAGATATGTAATGTACTCTTAAATGAATCCCAAAAGGATTGGAACGATCATCCCTCAGCATTCCCACTGATTCCCACTGATCAGTTACTAGCCATCCCCTTTAAATCTTCACATTACAAACATTTCAAACACATTGCTGGGACTCTCAGTTGTCTCATCCACTGTACAATCTGAACACAAAGGCAGATTTCTTATCCCATCTTGGGTACACCTGAATCATTACACTTGCATTGCTGCAGACAATCAATGATAACCTTCTGGTGGAGTTTCAGGAAGGACACGATGAAAAGAAGTAACTACAAATGTACCTTCCTTGTCTTTGCTCTCTTTCTTTTCCTCTTCCTCCTCATCAGAATTTCCAACCATCTGGGCAAGGAGGGAGCTCACTGTTTTGCTGATTTCATACATCTGACATCTTTCATCTTTGCCAGCTGCCATTAAGTAGACTTTCCCATCATACCTTTAGGACAGGAAAATATAAGAGGAAGAAATACATAAAAGTATCACTAAAAAAAAAAAAAAAAAAATCATGTTGAAACCAGTGCATAATATACTTCTGCAGGGAAAAAAAAATCTCAAAAATTTACCTTAAAGCTGCATTCATGATGGCGCTGCGATCCTCCTCATTATCTGTATCAAAGCGGCATTTGGACTGGATAGCCATTCCACTACTTCCCATGACAATTTCAAAGATTTCCTGGGGCAGGATACAAATGCAAACATATCAGTATGAATGAATAAAAAAGTGGACTGCTGACATAGAACAGCTTGTACTGAGACGATTACAATCCCATCTGCTAGTTCTGCCATTCAATAGGATCAACAAGCTCATGATAAAATGCAAACTCCTATATTCAATCATGATAAATATATGCAGCTCACATTCAGTCATGTATGTTAACTTTAATATCTAATACAACTCCTTTGGTTTTAAATGGATTTGAGGATAAAATGACAGACTGAACCACCCTCCTCCCTTGTGTTCAGTCCTTGGAATCAAACATGATTGCTTTGATACCACTCTTCTGCCTCAACATGTTACATGAAGAATATTCCCTCAGTGAGAACTACCACAGGTAGTTGCAAACTGTGGTCAGCTTGTGCTGCTTGTCTTTTCATTTCTTTGTTTTTGTTTTTTATGTGCCTCCCAATAAATAAGAGTGATCGTAGGAAGTCAAAATAAGTGGGGGGCATAACTAAGTCTTTCTTGGTGTTGTACCACTGACAGTTATACAACTCAAGCATGGAGTTCTATCTGTAAGAAAATGATGTTTGAGTCAAGCAACTTATTTAGAGTAGACTGAAGACTCAAGTCAAGTGTCATGCATGATCACATTGTAACACCAGATGGTAAGGGCAAGTCCGTATTGGCAGGGTACCTTGACATTGGCACCCTGCCTATCTTGGCTGTTTGCATATACAGAACAAAAATGTACGCATGGGATTAAAGCATCATACGCTATGAAAATAATAACATAGAGACGAAAAACAAATTCATATACAAACTCACCAACTTAACCAAACATTGTTCAATTACACATCCGCCGGCCACCTAGTATAAATTGTGAACACAAAACATGACTGTGAAATCCATGTGTATTACCTATAGAGGAAGGGGGTGCCGATTTTGAGGTACCATTTTACGCAGCGCGAAGAAAAAGCATCGCAAACACTTATTGCACTACGGAGATTCACAATTGTCACAAATGTACACACTAGTAGTTATGTACATGTATGATGTACTGTATGCATGATTGTTTTAATGTGTATGTACACAGGTGGACCAGATTAATGGAGAACATTCTATGTGGTATACATATAGTACATACAGGCTGACCAGATCAGTGGAGAATTTTCTAGGTGGTATACAATGTAGCTATACAATACATGCATGGAATAGGAAAAACATTATAGCTCACTCAATCTAGAATGATTTCACCCATTTCCAGAATGTTCTGGGAAGTGCTAACATATTTGGCTGAGTGAGGCACTGTCCCTGTAGCCCAATGTGATTGGTAGTTAATTTTGGTAATGATGTTTTGTACATAGTTAGGCAGTGAGTCATCCAGGTTTCCTGGAACTTGGACTGGCTAGTAGGTTGGAGAGAGTTATAGAATGTGCTAGAAGGGGGTGAATGGATAGTATATAAGCCAGAGAAATTCTGCAGTAGGCAGAGTACCCAACACCTCTGCTCTGAGAGTTACGTCACTTCTGGCTCTGAAGCGACTTGTTATAGTCAGTCCTGTGTTACCTGCTGACCTGTTATGTTTGTGGAGATAAGGCCTGGGAGACATTTTGCCTGCAGAGAATTAATGTGCCTTCATTGGACTCCATATTTTTGTATCAATGGACATTGCTACGGCAAAGCTGTGACGGGCTGGATTCCTAGCTGAACATTATTAAGTGAATCATCATTCAACGCATCAACTGGACGTGGTCGTCACAACGTTTGGACTCTGCACGTTTCGCCGTGGACATATATCGTGGATTTTACCCCGGATCTATACCGTGGACTATCGTAACCTGCGCCTCTGGAGTTACGTCGGAGGAATTATTCATCGGTGCGTCGCGGATCATTCGTCTGTGCATCGAACATCGTATTTGGACACTTTCAAAGGATTATTTAATACGTGTAAGTGATTCCACTATCGATTTATAACTGTTTCTATTGATCATTGTTGTATTGATGTGACGCCGATTACCAGTCTGTACCCACAATATCACTGTTAATAAACCGCCTGAACATCAGTTGATTGTTTCTTTTGTGCGATCATTCTCAGAGTGATTTTGGTCGTAACAAAATTGGGGGCTTGTCCGGGAAGTGAATTTAAAGCCAAAATTTAGAATTTGGAACGTTCCGGAACTTAGAATATTGGTACAGACATAATACCAGTTGAATTGATTGTTCAATTGTATATTGTGTGTATTACAGTGTGACAATGTCAATCAGTACAATGGATGTTCAGGCATTTGTTCAGAGGACAGATTTGTCCCTCAAAGATTTGCAAAGGTTACGCAAATGTGATTTGACTGCTATTGCACAGCATTTAAATGTAGATGTTCCACAAGGTGCAAGAAAGGCAGAGATTCTTGACTTAGTAGCTGGTCACATGGAGCTCAAAGAAGAAATTGACACTCCAGATCAAGCTCAAATTTCTGATCAGACACGGCTTGAGCTTGCTAAATTGGAAATAAAGGAGAGAGAAAGAGCAAGGGAATTAGAACTGGAGAAAGAGAAGATGAGACTAGAACTGGA
This sequence comes from Diadema antillarum, assembly GCF_040938485.1. Taxonomy (NCBI): domain Eukaryota; kingdom Metazoa; phylum Echinodermata; class Echinoidea; order Diadematoida; family Diadematidae; genus Diadema; species Diadema antillarum. The sequence continues at coordinate 547,844 of NW_027271891.1, forward strand.
AATGAAGGAAAGGGAAAAACAAAGAGAAATGGAAATGAAGAAATTCGAAATGGAGCAGCAAATGAAATTGCGTGAGATGGAATTGACTCATGCACAGACTGTTGGAAATCGTGAAAGGGCTCCCTCTGAATTTGATTTGGCCAAGAACATTCGATTGGTGCCAAAGTTTGAAGAAAACAGAGTTGATGCATATTTTGTGTCATTTGAGAAGGTGGCTAACAGTTTGAACTGGCCACAGGAATTTTGGCCCTTGCTCCTTCAAAGTGTGTTTGTCGGCAAAGCAGCTGATGTGTACTCATCTCTCTCTGAAGAGCAATCACGTGACTATGCTACAGTCAAGAAAGCAGTGTTGAATGCTTATGAGTTGGTGCCAGAGGCGTACAGACACAAGTTCAGAAATTCGTACCGAAAACCAGGCCAGACACATGTGGAGTTTGCTCGTGAAAAAGAAATGATGTTTGATAGGTGGTACAGATCCCTGAAAGTGGATCAGGATTTTGATAACCTACGTGAGGTTGTTCTCTTGGAAGAATTCAAAAAGAGTGTTGCTTTCAGTGTGAGGTCACATTTGGATGATCACAAAGTGACAAGTTTGCATAAAGCAGCCTTGATGGCTGATGAGTATGAGTTGACCCACAGAAATGACAACAGACCACCTTTCAGGAATTTCTCTGGAAATAAGAGAGACAAAAATCAGTCGAGCAGTCCAAAGAATGCTGGTTCTGAAAAAGGCACGAGTTCTGAAACTTCATCGGCACCAAAGCCTCAATCTGACAAAGGGTCCAGTACAAGTGCAAATGTCATCAAATGTTTTCACTGTAACAAGACAGGGCATGTAAAGTCACAGTGTTGGAAGTTGCAAAACAAAACAAAGAAGGACTTGGGATTTGTCATGTCAAAAAGTGTCCTACCCGAAAACAGTGTCCCGTTCAGTGAAACACAGGCCATTGAAAGTCAATCTCCCAAATTTAAAGATAGGCTGAAGCAGGTGGATGAGAGCTATCGTAGCTTTTTGTTTGATGGTGAGGTGACCCCATGTACTTCTGGTGAGGCAGGTAAGCCAGTGGTCATCCTGCGGGATACGGGGGCCTCTCAGTCATTGATGGTGGATGGTGGTATGACTTTTCCACCAGATAGTGCAGTGAATGCAAAAGTCTTGATTCAGACTGTTGATGGCAGTTATATGTCAGTGCCACTGTATAGAGTGGATTTGAAGTGTGACCTAGTTTCCGGTCCTGTTACTGTTGGAGTTGTTCCTGAGTTGCCCATGGCAGGCATTGACTTCCTGTTGGGGAATGACTTGGCTGGGGACAAGGTGGTTGCGTCTCCAGTTGTTTCGGATAAACCAGTGGTGGTTGCTGAAACTGAGCAGTTGCAGGAGGAGTTTCCTGGGATTTTCCCAGATTGTGTTGTGACTAGGTCTCAGGCTCGTAGAGCTGTTCAAGATGATGCGGATTTTGTTGATGTGGAGGAGAATTCCGGTGTTTGGTTGGCAGAAACCTTTTTCAAGGATTTGAATGATGGGGTTGCTGTATTAGGCTCCAAGGCTAACAGTGATGGGCTGTTTAGCAAGTCTTCCTTGGTTGAAGCACAGCAGGCAGACTCTGAGTTGAAAGGCTTGTCTCAGACGGCGTGTTCTGAGGCTGAGGCTGAAAAGGTCCCTGAGTGCTATTATGTCAAAGATGGCATTTTGATGAGGAAGTGGAGACCTCCCCATAGGCCAGCTGATGAGGATTGGACGGTGGTCCATCAAGTTGTTGTCCCTCCTAGTTACCGCGGTGAGATCTTGAGGATTGCTCACGAGTTACCAGTTGGCGGCCATTTAGGCGTCAGAAAGACAAAGGATCGGATCATGAGGCATTTCTATTGGCCAGGGTTGAATGTGGATGTGGCTGAGTTTTGCAAGACTTGTCACACATGTCAGGTGGCTGGTAAACCACAGCATTCAGTGAAGCCGGCGCCATTGATTCCGATACCTGCGTTTGAAGAACCATTCAGTCGGGTTCTAGTGGACTGTGTTGGACCTTTGCCTAGGACTAGGTCTGGTCATAAGTACCTCTTGACAATCATGGATATGTCTACACGGTTTCCAGAGGCTATCCCATTGCGAAATATCACTGCTAAGACTGTGGTAGATGCTCTAGTGCAGTTTTTCACTAGGTATGGGTTGCCCAAGGAAGTGCAGTCTGACCAAGGGTCAAATTTCATGTCAGGCATATTTCAAGAGGTGATGTATCGTTTGGGTGTGAAGCAGCTGAAGTCGTCAGCTTATCATCCCCAGTCCCAAGGTGCGTTGGAGCGCTACCACCAGACCCTAAAGACAATGATTAGGGCATTTTGTGAGGAGTATCCCGAGGATTGGGATAAGGGCATCCCTTTCCTGCTGTTTGCAACGAGGGACTCCCCAAATGAGTCGACGGGTTTCAGCCCATTTGAGTTGGTGTACGGTCATGAAGTCAGGGGCCCACTGAAGCTCATCAAAGAGAAATTCATGACTGAGGATGATGAGGTCCACCTACTTGACTATGTGTCAAAGTTTCGTGAAAGGCTTTCAAAGGCTTGTGAGGTAGCTAGGGAACACTTGAAAGTGTCACACGACTCTATGAAGAGAAAGGCAGACAAAAATGCCAAAGCCCGAACTTTCAACCCAGGTGACAAAGTTCTGGTACTGCTGCCCATACAAGGTGAACCACTGAAAGCCAAGTTCAGTGGCCCATACAGTGTCAAAAGGAAACTCAATGATGTGAACTATGTGATCAGTACACCAGACAGACGAAAAGATCAGAGGGTGTGTCATGTAAACATGCTGAAAGAGTACTATGAGAGAAAGGCTGGTCAGCCGATAGGCGTAGCTCAGGTGGTAGAAGAGGATGTAGAGGAAGAGGAAGAAGCTCAAGATGAGCATGGAAGTGAGCCCTCTAGTGCCAGGTTGTCTAACTCAGAGATGTTAGGGAAAGTAGATGAGGCACTGAACTACCTACCTGAAAATCAGAGGAAAGATGTGACTAGTTTGTTACATGAGTACAAAGAATTGTGTAAAGACAAACCAGGCTGCACCCCTCTGGCTGTACATGATGTTGATGTAGGAGATGCTGACCCTATCAAGCAAAACCCTTACAGACTAAACCCAAGCAAACTGCAAAAAGTAAGGGAAGAGGTTCAATACATGCTAGACAATGACATAATAGAACCGAGTAAAAGCAGTTGGAGCTCCCCAATCGTCATGGTGCCCAAACCAGACGGGTCTCAAAGATTCTGTATAGATTACAGAAAGGTGAATGCCGTGACGAAAACAGATTCTTTCCCCATTCCCAGACTAGAAGACTGCATTGACAGGGTTGGAAATTCTGCATATGTCAGTAAAATAGACCTTCTAAAGGGATACTGGCAGGTGCCCTTGACCGACAAAGCCAGAGAGATTTCTGCCTTTGCTACACCAGATGGCTTGTTCCAATGCAAAGTAATGCCATTCGGCATGAAAAATGCTCCAGCCACCTTCCAACGGCTGACAAACCAAATCATTGCCGGACTTGACAACTGTGTAGTATACATTGATGACATCCTAGTGTACAGTGACACGTGGGAGGAGCACATTACACACTTGCGGCAACTTTTTGATCGACTCCAGGAGGCCGGATTGGTGATTAATCTGGCAAAGAGTGAATTTGCAAAGGCCAAAGTGGTGTATCTCGGGCATGTAGTCGGTCAGGGACAAGTATTGCCAAGAGAAGCCAAGGTAGAGGCTATACTAGGCTTTCCCATCCCCCAATCCAAGAAGGAGTTGCTCAGATTTCTGGGCATGGCTGGTTTCTACAGGAAATTTGTACCGAATTTCAGCACTGTAGTCACCCCCCTAACAAACCTGCTGAAGGGCAGGGCAAAGTACACCTGGACTGATGAGTGTCAAAGAGCCTTCAAGAAACTAAAGGCAGTCCTTGCTAATGAGCCTGTTTTGGCAGCTCCTGACTTCGCAAAGCCATTCAAGGTGGCAATAGATGCTAGCGATGTAGGAGTGGGAGCGGTTTTGCTCCAAGAAGATGAAGAAGGCACTGAACGACCAGTTAGCTACTTCTCCAAAAAATTGAACACATACCAGAAGAAGTACTCCACAATTGAGAAGGAGGCTCTCAGTCTCATCCTTGCCCTCCAGCAATACGAAGTGTACTTGACAAATAGCAAAGGGGAGATCACGGTCTATACTGACCACAACCCCTTGGTCTTTTTAGACCGGTTCAAAATGAAGAACAACAGGTTGTTCAGATGGAGCATGATGACGCAGCCATATGCACTCAAAATCAAACATGTGGCAGGCAAGAACAATGTAATTGCCGACGCTCTGTCAAGAGTGTAACATGAAGAGAGTATCAAAGGTGAAAAGTTTTCACCGTATATCATTTCCAGTGTATGTGTTTAGCATATTCATTAATGTGTGCAAAACAGTTTGATATGATTGTATAAGCTCTGAGAATCCAAGCAATATTATTGTAAATGGTATCCATGAAAAGATAACATGGAATTAATACAGCTATCCAAAAGGCATGTGATAGTATGTGATTATTGTAGCTTGACTTGGATTTTACCTCACATTCATTGTAAATAATAATGAGAAATTGTGAAGGTAAAAGAAACCCTTGCTACGGCAAGGCTTTCTTTTTCCCATGGGGGATGGTGTCACAAATGTACACACTAGTAGTTATGTACATGTATGATGTACTGTATGCATGATTGTTTTAATGTGTATGGGTCATTCCATGGGGTTGGGTCTTCTCTAGGTTTTCATGTTGTGTAGGGAATAAAAGTCATATTCTGAAAAATTCATCAAATAAATGTCTGTGGTTTGCAGTTATTCTTGGAGAGAAATGTGTGAAGAATTATTTGATGAAAAAAAAACAAGCCTGTGTACAAATGTATTTTGTCTATGACTGTTTCACTAATGATGTCCCATGGTTTTTTGTGGTTTATGTTGTGACATAAATATATGCCATTTTCATGGCAATGTAAAACAGGAATATACAACCTTTCAGCATTATGCCTATCATAATTAAGAGAGGCAAGGTGACTTCTACAAAGACTATAAGGCACATAAACATTTGTAACAAAATAAGAACACCAGAGCATCTTCAAGCAACCTCATACCTATGTTACAAACGATGTCCATGGCAATTTTTGTTGTAACATAGGTATAGCATGGTTTTACATACACTTCCAATCATAATATGATTAGAAACTTTATTTCTATAATGAGATTTATATTTCAGGAGTATTCTTATCCAAAAATTAGCATCAAAATCCTCCAAATAAACGAGAAAATACGGAACATATCACTGTACTTCAGTGCGATGTCCGGCCTCTTCGTGTAACGTAGGTAAGGACAGACGCGTCTCGCGATAAAAAGAAGAGCTACTAACTTCAGCAATCGTATTCATGTCACTGGCAGTCCTCCCCCAATGGCAGAAAAACTACTCACAGCCAATATACACCTACCTGGACAGCGCAAGATCTGTTTTTCTGCCGTTGTCCATGTAACGTAGGTACAGGAGTTTTAATGTTTCTGATGTCAATTGGTAAGCTTTTACGCTATTTTACGAAAATAATAACATTTGTCATATTCTGTAACTTTATTAGAGGAAAAAAAAAGACATTTAAACCTCTGAACTGGCCAAAAATACGGTGGACGATGATACTGTAGTCCCACATACTGAGATATTTGTTACAGGTTCATGTTCATAATTTTGATTGCCAAATTTTCCATCCATGCAGGTCTCTGCAAAAGGAGCATATATTCCTCTCTTAGAAAACCATACAAAAGTATATCAGTGTATCTTCACTGCAATATAAAATTGTTTTACCTCCCGATTATTGTGAATTTTTGGACCCTTTGTCATTAGGTATCTACCAAGGTAGACGTGCTAGAGTTAGTATTAATCACTATTATATAGTTGGAAAACGTAGATGTCCAGACTGCATCTGAACTAGAGAAATAGAGTTTGCCTTATTTTGCTGGTGATATTGAGGGAACTAGGAGCTGTGAAATTCTTTCTCTTTAACAGATTTACTTCGAAAATGTCAATGTTTTCCTTCCAAGATTTCACTGACCTGTTAGATGCTCTGATGAAGTTGTTAACATTTCACAAGGATTCACCATTTCCATTCCATGTTCACCCACTGTGAAGTCTCAAAGCTAAAATGCCAGTGTCCTTTTCAGTTTGGGTGGGTAGTGGGTAGGAAAGGCTTCAATAAAATTATGAACCCCAATCAAAATTGGACTATTATTGCTCTACACTATCATTCAAAAAGAGGGCGACAATTTCGATGGGGGATGAATATAAAATAGGGCCTAGTATTATTTTGGGAGTCTATTAAGGACCATAACCGTAACCGTAACCCTGACCCTAGCCCTAACCTTAGCTAGGACACTGGGGGCAGCGACCTGCCCTTCCTAGCTTACATCTGAAAACAAGTTTTTAGCATAGAGTATGAAAATGATATTTTCCTATGTTTTACATGCTATATTATTATTATTGATATTTACATCATTTTAAGCATAACCCATTTTTTTTTTTCAATTTTGGTGGGAAGTACACATGGAACTCTAGCTAATGGGTATGCCAAGAGGTAGAAATGTAAGCAAAATTGTTAAAATTATTTAATTCCATTCATAAACACACAGATACATCAACAGGAATATATAGTCAAGCCCGACAAAAATTTTCTTTTAATTTTTTTATTCTATTTCTCTTTACACCTTTTGTTCAGTTTGTTGATGAATCTGCCATGGCTCCTTCTCTGCCACCGCTACGTGTTAAACTACATGAAAGAGTGAAAAGGACACATCCACAGCACTCCCCAAACAGAGAGGAAGCCGACAAAGCAACACCCAAGAAGAGCATATGTAACAAACTAGACAAGAAGAAAACTGCACAGAGGGAAAATGGACAGAAGAAAAACAAAAATCGAGGGCTAAATGGACATTGGACAAAAGAGCAGAAATTAATTTCAAACAAAGAACATGGAGAAGACAAGAAGACTTGTCTGATTTCTCTTTATTAGTTTTCTTAATTAGTTGACAACTAGTTGATGATGTTGTTAGTGTATATTAGGTCAAATTGTGTAAAGCTTCACTTTCTTCTTCTTCTTCTGATTAAGTCTGCCTTCTTTCATACCAGAGTTACAAAGAATTGAAGTCTGTGTAACATAGGTATTGTTCCACAGGTGTGCAGTAGATATAATTCCAAAGAACTGTTACAATAGTGTTATTTGTGGGAACATACATAAAGTCTATATGTGTAGGTTTTAACATCTCACACCACAATAAAGGAAATCAGTTGATATGTCGTAGTGTACCTATGTTACAAAGACATACTGTCCGTGTAACATAGGTAGTACACCGTGGGCGAGGTTGTTGTCTGAAAACCCCTGATTATAACAATAAAATCATGTTTTCACTTGAATACCCATGCAAATCACTTGCTTCAATTGTGGTGCTTTTAAGAATATTGTCATTGTGTCACTCTTGATGAAAAAGTTAAACCTTTGATTGAAATTGTTAATGGTTTGTAGAAAAAAACATGTTAATAAAAGTGGCTTGCAGTTGACATCAGAACATACAATCTTACTAATAATGATCTCATGCGCCTGTTAAATAACATGTTGATGTGCTATGGATGAAAAAAACGTGGATGTGTTCATTGTTATCATTTCAGAACACAAAATTATGAAGGATGTCAACAAATGAAGTCCGTGTAACATAGGTATTTTGCCATACCTGTTTACCCATGCTGACTGAAAGTGTGAGAAGTAATAAACAGATTTCTAGTGGAATAAGTTGAAGAATGGGAGTAACAAATCAGGGGGAAAAAGGAAATTTCAATTTACCCAACTTGAATTTTCAACTTGTATGTCACAATTTCAGTCCCAACCCCATGGAATTACCCGTATGTACACAGGTGGACCAGATTAATGGAGAACATTCTATGTGGTATACATATAGTACATACAGGCTGACCAGATCAGTGGAGAATTTTCTAGGTGGTATACAATGTAGCTATACAATACATGCATGGAATAGGAAAAACATTATAGCTCACTCAATCTAGAATGATTTCACCCATTTCCAGAATGTTCTGGGAAGTGCTAACATATTTGGCTGAGTGAGGCACTGTCCCTGTAGCCCAATGTGATTGGTAGTTAATTTTGGTAATGATGTTTTGTACATAGTTAGGCAGTGAGTCATCCAGGTTTCCTGGAACTTGGACTGGCTAGTAGGTTGGAGAGAGTTATAGAATGTGCTAGAAGGGGGTGAATGGATAGTATATAAGCCAGAGAAATTCTGCAGTAGGCAGAGTACCCAACACCTCTGCTCTGAGAGTTACGTCACTTCTGGCTCTGAAGCGACTTGTTATAGTCAGTCCTGTGTTACCTGCTGACCTGTTATGTTTGTGGAGATAAGGCCTGGGAGACATTTTGCCTGCAGAGAATTAATGTGCCTTCATTGGACTCCATATTTTTGTATCAATGGACATTGCTACGGCAAAGCTGTGACGGGCTGGATTCCTAGCTGAACATTATTAAGTGAATCATCATTCAACGCATCAACTGGACGTGGTCGTCACAACGTTTGGACTCTGCACGTTTCGCCGTGGACATATATCGTGGATTTTACCCCGGATCTATACCGTGGACTATCGTAACCTGCGCCTCTGGAGTTACGTCGGAGGAATTATTCATCGGTGCGTCGCGGATCATTCGTCTGTGCATCGAACATCGTATTTGGACACTTTCAAAGGATTATTTAATACGTGTAAGTGATTCCACTATCGATTTATAACTGTTTCTATTGATCATTGTTGTATTGATGTGACGCCGATTACCAGTCTGTACCCACAATATCACTGTTAATAAACCGCCTGAACATCAGTTGATTGTTTCTTTTGTGCGATCATTCTCAGAGTGATTTTGGTCGTAACACAATGATTCAGAATAAACAAGACAGTCACAAGATTCGAAACTGCAGTATTTACGGCATATTTGAGGCAAAATTTAGGCGAATTTGTTTTATTATATTATTCAAGCTAAAGATCCTTAGGGTGGCGATAGATAGTACCCTCATACTCAATCATACTACTTTTGAAGTTCTTATGAATTAATTTTATAGAAAACCTAATAAAAAGTTAAAAGAGGGAAAATATCCAGAGACCAAACAAGGGGCCTTCTTCTTCTTCTTCTGTAATCTTCAAAGGGCTATATAATGCAGCCTATCATGAAGATGAATATGACTTGTGTGCACGATAAGAGGAGGGGTGTGGGCTTTTAATAATCACAAGGTGTGATTTTAACGTGGGTCATTAAGCTCCTTGAACAGTTCAAGTGAGTCTGCACAATCTAGAGCTTTGAAGTTTATTCCACTCAGGTATGGATCTCTGGGCAAATGCAGATTTGTCAATGTTTGTTTGTTTGTATATTTTGTTTTATTTATTTCAATACGGTTTAAAACCCACTATCAGCATCAGGAGCAGTGAGTCCGTATATATCAATATACATGGCATAAAACAAAAAAATATGATACAAAACAAAAGATAGCATTCACAAACACGACAAGAAACATATTGCCAAAACAAAAATACAATAACAAAGCCTTATTAGGGTAAAAAAAAAATCATACACATACAAAAAAAACAAAATGAAAAACAAAACACGATAGATCATTTGGGTGGGCAGAGCCGAAAAAAAAGTAATCTAGACAAAATAAAAAAAATTATGAATTATACAATCGGAAAATTACCTTATTAAAACAGAGTTTGGAAAATGATATAATCGATGTTGCCCTTAGGGCGGTATGTTTGGAAGCACACGTCGTCATTTTTCCTGGTTTTAGTAATTGTAAAGAATGTATCTGGATGGATTGCAACAAGGTCGTTCATGATTCTGTACACCATAGTAAAGTCTGCTCACAGTACATTGTACATCATGAAGATAGGCTGGGCCATTTCAACTTATTGATCATGCTGGTCACACTTCTCGCTCTTCTATAATCAGCTGTGACATACTAGCGAGCTGCTTGGCGTTGAATCCTTTCCAGTTTTTGGATATCCAAGGTCATATGTGGGTCCCAGACACTACAGCAATATTCCAGGTGAGGTCGTACAAGGGACTTACAAGCTGCCTCCCTGAATGAATGTGGGAAGAACCTTGTGTTGTGCCGGATGAAGCCAAGCTGTTGATTAGCTTTCATAGAGATTGCTGAGATATGTGATATGCGATTAGATAAAGTGACACCAAGGTATTTTCCAGACTCGCACTTTTGAAGAGTAGTGTTATGGATGTACATGTAATAGCTGTAATTCACTGTAGATCGAGAAGGGCAAAACCTCACTACAGAGCACTTGCTGGGGTTGAATGACATCAGCCAGGTATTTTCCCACTGCTGTAGTGCATCAAGATCTTTCTATAGCATCCGGGAGTCTGTGCTACTGCTGACTTCCTGGTATAACATGCAGTCATCGGCAAAAAGTCTGGTTGTAGATGAGGTTACTTCAGGCAGGTCATTAATGTAGAGGAGAAAAAGTGTAGGACCCAAAACGGTACCCTGGGGAACACCCGAGGTGACGGAGGAAACCCTGGATGTGGCACCTTCTATGACTACCGGTACAGACTGCTGACGGTTAGAGAGGAAGTCCTATATCCACATGAGGTTTTGGTTTTGGATTCCATATTGTCTGAGTTTGAGTATAAGGCGTTTGTGTGGAACCTTGTCGAAAGCCTTTGAGAAATCTAGCATGATCATATCAACTTGCTTCTTCTTCCTGTACAATTTGTATGAATTAGCAAGATCATGTGATGTAAGCAGTAATTGCATCTCACAGGAATGTTCTCTTCTGAATCCATGCTGACAGGAAGACAGGATGGAATAGGTGTAGAAATGTTTCATCACTGAAGAAATGACAATATGTTCTAGGGTCTTACAGGCTGTATCACCTTTCTTGAAGACAGGAGCAACATGGGCCTTCTTCCAATCCTTGGGTAGTTTGCCAGATTTTAGTGATTGGTTGTAGATGTGGGTGGGAATAGGGTTGATTTCAGAGGCTACATCTTTCAGAAGGATGGCTGGGTCACCTCATTTAGATACCTCCTCCTGGCACAATGGAGAGATTTTTGAACTTGGGATCTTAGTTTCTTGAAAGGACTCCAGTCCTCCTGCGTCTGGCTATTCATAGGGTGATAGCTCGTTTATACACACAATGTTTCTGTCTGATTTTACATTTGATTTCCCGTGTGGTGTAGGGTATGTTGAACCTTGTACTACCTGTACTCATCATCTCATATGCTTTTCTTTCAGCTAAAGCAATTTCGATTTCAAGGCTTCCCAGTTCTGATTAAAGGAAAAGTATTAGGATAATTACTAAAATATTCATCAGACTAGATATATCGCTACGGCGACTGATATGCCTCTGCCATAAATGCATGGTTCTCCTGATAGGTCTATAGTACAATGTCTTGACAATGTGTGATGACAGTTTCACACAATTGGCAAAATATTAAAATGACAGGTTTGCCACAAATGTGCTGAATGTTCACTTTCCTAGAAATAGGTTCAATTGGAGGAATGATTAAAATGTCAGAGAGCAGGTATTTGGGGAACTGATGATTTTTACAATATCTTGACTTTTGACCCTTTTATGAGTTTATGCACTGAGTAATTTTCAAGGTATTGAGAAAATGTATAATTTCAGTATCAAATGGGAAAATAGCATTATCTAAACCTGGCCTTTGACCTTTGACCACACAGTTCCAAAGAGAATCACTGTTGGGTTGAACATGCATAAATATGTAAGTTTCATGATGATACCTTGAGTTACTTTTGAGATATGGAGGAAAAAGTGCAATTCAGCACTTTCACTTGACCTTTGACCTTTTGACCTTTGACCTTTTGGCACGAAACTTTCCACAATATATACATTGGGTAATACAAGCATACATCAAGTTAAAAAAAAAAAACTTCAGGCATTGCATAAATACAAGGAAAGTAGTGATATTTTGAGGAGTTGACCTTGATGTTTGACCTCCTGACCTTTGAACCATGACCCCCAACTTCCCTAGATAATCACTGCCCATTGGAACAAGCATATATATACTAGGTTCCATGAAGATACCTCGAACCATTTGCGAGATATGGAGAAAAACATGAATTTTCAACCTTTTTTTCATAAAATAACCTGTGACCTTTGACCTTTGACCCCGTGACCCTAAAATCCAAACAAAGTATTATCCCCCCAGGATATACCCTCATATCAAGTTTGATGTAAAACCACCACACGGTTCTTGAGATATCAACAAAAACACAAGGCAATCGCCGAATTGTCTCGCCCATTCGCGTACAAGGAATTAATATTTTTTATAACTCCCACAAGTTAATTGACCTGCTTATGACCTTTGACCTTGTGGTGACCTTCAACACCCTGAGGGACATTCACCATCCAAGTTTGGTCACAAACGGACAAAGGGATCAAAAGTAATGAGCCATAATCGAAACGCACCACAAAAACTTAACATTGGGCCCTAAAAATTTGTTGACCCCTTTCTGTGACCTTTGACCTTGTGATGACCTTTAACTCCCCAAGGGACATCTACCGTCCAAGTTTGGTCACAAACGGACATAGGGATCAAAAGTTATGAGCCACAATCAAAACGCGCCCTAAAAACATAACATTGGGCCCTAAAAGTTTGTTGACCCCTGTCTGTGACCTTTGACCTTGTGACGACCTTCACCTCCCTAAGGGACATCTTCCATCCAAGTTTGGTCACAAACGGACAAAGGGATCAAAAGTTATGAGCCATAAACGAAATGTGCCCTAAAAACTTAACATTGGGCCCTAAAAGTTCGTTGACCCCTGTCTGTAACCTTTGACCTTGTGGTTACCTTCAACTTCCCAAGAGACATCTACCATCACCCAAGTTTGATTGCCATTGTAGCAACATGTGCTGAGTTACGTGTGATAAGAGAGTCTTGCAAGTAAACTTTAATGTATGACCTCAAATAACCTTTGACCTTATCATGTGACCTCTTACGGCACCATAACATGAAGGTACCCCCAGTGCATCCATCACCCAAGTTTGATTGCCATTGTAGCAACATGTGTCGAGTTACATGTGATAAGAGAGTCTTGCAAGTAAACTTTAACGTTTGACCTCAAATGACCTTTGACCTTATCCTGTGACCTCCAACGGCACCATAACATGAAGGTCCCCCCAGTGCATCTATGACCCAAGTTAGGTTGTAATCCAAGCAACTTATGTGAAGTTATTTGTCAAAAGAGAGTCTTGCAGGTAAACTTTAACATAGAAAAGAGAGTCTTGCACATACTCTTTAATATATGACCTCAAATGACCTTTGACATCATCACATGACCTCTGACAACACCATAACATGAAGATACCTCTAGTGCTTCTATCACCCAAGTGTGGCTGCCATTGCTGTAACAGATGCCAAGTTATGCATCATAAGAGAGTCTTGCCCGTAAACTTTAACATTTGTGACGGACGACGGACGGACGACGGACGGACGCCATTTGGATCCCTTAGTCTCGCCTTCACCTCCAGTGGGCAAGACAAAAACGGGACGGACGTACGTACGGACGGACGGACGACCCGAAAACATAATGCCTCCGGCCACTTCGTTGGCGGAGGCATAAAAAAGACAATAAATTCCGATGTAATCTAATCAAAGTCGGCCTTCTTATTGTTGTAAACTCTGTGGGAATGTGCTTTCTAGTACCGGTAATTAACTGATCCATTAAAGTCAACCTGGATAATGCGTAATGGACTCATGATTACTAGTATGGTTGGACCTACTACTCATCAACCACCAAATTTTTATTTGCTTGATAAGAATATTGAAAGGGACTGTACAATACTGGTTGAGGTGGGGATTCATGTTTTGAACATTCCGAAGTGAGATAAATGAGAAACCTCTAATGAAACATGAAAGAGCATGTAATTCTAAGATGGATTCAATGTTTATTTGATGAAAATTGGTTTTCAAATGGCTGAGTTATCACAAAAAGTGAAAATAATAAAAGGCGACAGGCCACGCCTTTTATTAGGATCTCTTTGTTTCACCTTGTTTTGGGATATCTCAGCCATTTCAAAACCGATTTTCATCAAATAAATTTTTGATACCCCTTAGAATTGCATGCTCTTTGACATCTCATAGAGTGGTTTCTGAATATCTCGCAAAACGTTAAAAGCTAAATCCTCACCTCAACCAGAACTGTACACACCCTTTAACACTGAAATTCACATAAAAACTTGACCTACGTGATTGAGAAAATCCAGCACTATCAAATGCTGTTGTTCCCTTTTCACAGTCTACCGGCAGCGTTCGCTCGCGCTGTGCAAAACGAGAACATTTTATTTTTCGTCTCGCGAAATCTCGCATGCAGATTTCACTGCACGAGATTATGGGAGAAGGCAACATGATTTGCGAGATCAATTGCTGGTGTCTTCTAGAAGTACACTGATCGCATTATTTTTAGATAAATAATGAAATGATACCTTTCAAAATATATATATGTATTTTAAAATAAATATTATTAAGTAGAAAACAATTTATGTGAGGAAGAAAATCAGCTTATTTTTTTTTCTGTGATTTGTAAGCTGTCAGACTTTGCTGGATCCTGACCCTGTTACAAATTGGACGGTAACGCCAAGTGCATCGTTGGAAAGCCATAACTCTAGCGAACATTTTGATACCAGTCTCGTTTGGGCTCAAAAATAAAACGTTTTTGCTATTTGTCTTCAAAGTGACGGAAATTTCACATAACAATGCGGACTCTGCAACCGGCTTCAACAGTAACTCTACGGTACGTGTCCGTATTACGTCGCTTATCCGCTATTTTTGTGTTCTGCAACGCAGTGCAACTGTGCGACTGTAGTCCCTTACATAAAGAAAAATTGTGGATGTTGGATAAGATAAAAATTCAAATGGTAACTTTTCCTTTTGATCTGTCTGTTTATTTCATACTCATGCCTTTCTTTGAAGTTTGATCTACATTTAGATCTAAACACCCACGTTTAATATTTCGTACAGTGTTATAATTATCCATGATCAAGCAAAGTAAAGTAAATTACCAAAGAGTTAAATTATTAATCGTGAATTTGCCTGAGCCGAGTACAGGTTGATAATTTACATGTGGTTCAATTATAAAATCTGTACGGTCTTTGGCTCAACGTTTAAGTTCTTCAGAGTTAGACCAAGGAGGTATGAGAGCGGTATCTGTCTCTTCACTGTGGGCTTCTTATCTGACATTGGGACACACACAGCTGACCGTACGTACATGTACATGTACTACGTACTTGTAGTACATGTCCAAATGTAAGATGAGAAGCCTGCCGTGAAGAGACAAATACTATCGGTCTAACACTTTTTTTTGTACCTCACCAATTGATAGTTTCAGCCCAATCACAACAAACAAAAATTGTTTTACGTCAACTTCTACAAAGTGATGTATACCACACAGAAGAAGAAGACCTGAATATACAACTGTAGTAAAGGCACACTGCCGGCCCTACAGGTACATGAAAGTATGTAGCACATTAATTGACTGTTTTCAGAGTTTATATTTTATTAAATTTATTTTTGTTGAATTTTCCTGGCTATACACAGATTGTGATGTACAAACAGCTGTACACTGTTGTTGCATTGTATCTCAATTCTGTTTGGGCAAATGTGTACATGAAGACCTTGATTTTCAATTAGGCTAACTATGTCCATGTTAAAAATTCTTGTACATTTGTAGAATAGATCAGTAACTGTGGCAACTGGAATTTATCATACCTTTTATTTTGCTTAATGTCTTTTTCTGAATTCCTTGCAGTCAACATACTGGACATTCAAGGAAAGTTCCTGGCTTCAAATTTCATCATGTAGCACATTCCACTTACTGAGATGGTTCCTCGCAATGCAGTAACTCCACTGTGGGATAAGCTCTTTCAAGCAAAATGGCTGAGTAAGTAAATTTGTGTTCTGATCTCTCTTTTTTCCTCTTTTTTCTTCTGCAGATTTAAGTCCCTCCTTCAGACTCCAGTTCTGAAGATTCTTGCAGTATTTTGGGTTGTCATGTGAAGATATAATACATTGTATGTACAGAGCTACCAAGTCTCACGCATTCTGAGTGAGACTCAAGCATTTAGGGGTCGTCTCACGATCTCACGCATGGCACCCATTTTTCTCACGCATCGGGCAAAGTCTGCAATTTGGGCCCATAATAAGGAGCATAGCTCAAATTGAAGGTATACTTTCCTTTTGTCTTTCAAAATAAGTAAAAAATAGTCACTTAAGTATGCACCTGATCGCACCATTAAGAGCTAAAAATTGAAAAAGCTCCCTACCGTGAGAGGCGCCACAGGGGGAGGCGGGCCAGGACCCCTCCCACACCCTCACTTCCGCACACATTTGCTCGCCGAGATGCCGAGTCATGAAAATCTCACTCATAGAACTTTTTTGAACTTGGCATCCCTGTATGTATAATAACGCTGTATGGTGTACTACTACACCTGGGGTTTTCACCCCGATCTTCACAAGTAGTGTTGTTCATTCTTAAATGTATGTACAATTTGTATGCACACTGTATGTAAATGAAAGCCTATAGTACTGTAATGATAATAATAATGAAATAGAATATTTATACTTTTGTAGGGTTTTGTTTGTTTTTGCATGTCAACATCAATGTCCATAGTACTTAAAGATGGCTATTACCATTGGCATAACAGTGGGGGTGGGGGTGTCAAACACATCAATCCTTTTCCTGAATGCTACTCATTAAACAAAAGGGTAATAATACTGACATTTGTTGTGTGTGTGGGGGGGGGGGGAGGGGGGTGGGGGGTATTGAGCAAAATTCTGTGAGACTTTCTCTCTGTGTGTCTTTTCGAAGGGGGGGGGTCCAATCATTCGCACTGGAATTTAAAACTAAAAAAAAATCATTAGTGTGGTCATTTCCCACAAAATACAATTTGTTCTTAATCTTTGCTTGTATAGCACTTATAGAATCATTGAAACATTTTTTTAAAACTATCTATCATGAGTTTCTTTAAAACAGTGCAGTCATAATGTTTATTTTCTTTCCTTTTCTGTTTTTCTTTTATAGATGGCTGAAGGTTTACATCTATGGTGTTTCAATGGTACAGAATCTGGAGCTGGACCGGAGTGATGCACAAGTATTTGTTATCCTGGAGCAAAAATCTCTCATTTAGTGGAAAAGATTGAACTGTGTGACATTGACACTAGTGAAGGTGATGCGGCACTTTTACGCGTACACTTTATATGTACATGTAGGTACAAACAACCTTTCGTCAAGTGTGCGGAATATTGATAGACATTAAATATTCTTCTCAGAAGTTATATAACTCAGTACGTGAAAAATGCCCCAAAACAAAAATCCTTTTGAGTGGAATTCTTGCCAGGTTGGGTTGTGATTGTTTGCACGATAAATATGTTTTCATCTTCACATCGTTGCACCAAATAATTGTTCAACTGCTCTTGCATCAACTTGTGTAATTACTTTCTTATAACAACAAATACAAAGGCTGTTCATGAAAAGGAAGCCTTTAGGAAGCGTAAAAGAGGAAACTTTAAAAAAAAAGCACAAACAAACAAAGAAACAAAAAATGGACAAAAACATAAGAGTGGTCAGTGAAGAAGGATGGCCCCTCTTCCAAAGCCTCCCGATTTTCAACTTACAGCCACCCAACCCCTTCAAGGGGTTTACATCCCGTATGAGTACAACTGTATATCACATCTGGAAGGACAGACTGCAGCAGCAAAGGCAGCCAAAATGTTGTTGCGACACCTTTATACCCAGAACCTCAATGTACATTATGTATGTGACAAGGAGGATACAGTGTGTGAGGAAGGGAAGAAGCAGAGACAGATGCTGACACAGTACCGGAATGTATCAGACAGTGAAAGAAAGTATGTGTTTGTTATACTTTTCCTGTTTAAGCCATTGTAAAAATAAACATTCTTGCTTTCAATCATTTGCTATGTTCTAGAAAATTCTATAGGCACCTACAGGTATGCCTTCAGGTATAATGTACAAAATATGAACCGGAAGTTTGTTTCAGTAGAGTTAAATATACAGTACATGTACAATGAACATGAGCTTCCTACACATGCAAAACATTATCAAGATTTCATTACAAAAGTTTACAGATATTTAAAACCTGTTACTTTTGTTAACGTTGCATAATTAAGGGAAATGATACATGTAGGTGCATGTAGTATTTTGGTGCATTATATTTGCATTTGAATCTTTTTTAGCTGTTTTTTTTTCTGAAAGATTGAAGCACCGTTATTGGCACAATGCATGTCATTTTGTTTTCACATATTAAATATAAAAGTTATGTTGGAATTCATGTGTGCTGTCTCCATGTTATTTTGTGATGACTGGAAGGACTTGCTTCTTATGTTTGTATATGAGCATGTTTCTTTCGGGGAAAAAAGTGTGTCGTCTGTTTCCAATGCAGAGTGCAGATATCAGTTTGTATGTTGATAAATTCCCTGAAGACTTCGATCACCTCCACCGCCAACACTATAGGCTTATCCCTTCATACCATCAAATGTTATTATTCACAAATGTATAAAGTCTGACCAGGATGTGATTTTATTTTGCCCATTTTTAAAGCTGTGTATATGTACAATCACATATTCTTTTTAATTCTTATAATCTCGATAAAATAATCTGCAAGGATTTTTTTTATCAGCTGTTGAAATTTAGTAGCGTACATGTATTGATAAATAACAACAATGCAGTTTCACAAAGAATCACAACTATCAAAAAACCAAAAGCTTATCAAAATTTAAGACAAACAAATAATGATTACCAAACTACAGTTCCTGTATACATGTGTAATTTGAAGAAAACTTGTTAAATCAAAGCATTGAATAGCACAGCCATGCTGCAACTGTATTTTCTCAACTAGTCGTCATAGACTCGACTACGGGAGGACAAGTTACTCTTGTGTGTGTTCGTGTGTGTATGTGACTGTGTGTGTGTGTGATGTGCATGTTTCTACCGAAATATGATATATGTTGTATGTTTCCTGCGCAGATGTGTCAATAAATTCCCTGAAGATGTGAACCATTCCCCCACCGACTCTATTACTGCATACGATACATTACAACTCATACAAACGATTAATTCACAAAAAGAACAAAGTATGACAGGGTTTATAACCCGTAGGTTTATCTTGCTCACTGTTAAGTTTTGTGTAGAATCAGATAACCATTGTAATTAAACATATTAAAACAACAATTACATGGCAACACAACTGTATCATGTCAACAAGTCGTGATGGACATGCACGATCACACCACCAAGGCCCAGCTATAGGTATGTCCTTGTAGTGCAACTGAACAACACAATTTTCAGTATGTGGGACTGATGTAAGTTTTTGTGGACGTGAGTCAATTTCTTTATTATTTAAGACAGTAATATAGAAAAAAAGGCAGAGAAAATACCATTATGACAATTGTTACACAAAAAAGTAACAATGAACAGAAGTTGAAGTGATTATAGCATTTTCGGAGTACCTCGAGTTACCCTCGTTCATTCGGCAGAATCGCCATGCCAATGATGTCACACCGCGGGGTTGTGATTGGCTAACTAAGGTCGTCTGCGACTTCGCCAAGTTTTGAGCATTTTTGGATGTGTACGGTACATGGATGCTATTTTGCTGGATCCTGACCCTGTTACAAGGTATTGTTAAAAAATAGTCTATTTTGAAAAGCTAGATAAATTTCGCTTCGGATGATGTATGATTTTATTGGGCTCAGAAACAACTGATATTAAAATATACAGTCTATTCTCAATATTTGATTTTGTGATTTTAACCTCACTTTTATCCTCCATTTACTATATATTTCTGAGTGTGGGGACTTTATCTTTTTACATGTCTAGTACGTTTTGTCCTTTAACATAAAGATGCAAAAGAAATCGTAGAAAAACATTGATTATACACGGAGATATCGCAGTTTGAAAAGGAGACGTTTTCTTCGGTTCAAGCGGTCATGTGGAGATCACCGCGACCGAGCTGAAAATAAAATAAGCGTCTTTTCGGAGGCCTGCCGGTTGACTGTTCAATTCGAAGTTTCTGTGCAAAAATATCGCCGTCGAACTTGAGTGGCCTCTTTTCAGCTCCCCGCGGTGCCGCTCCTTTTTTAGATCGACTGCTGTTTTTGCATTGACAATGCACACTAACCGACTTGTATTGAACAACGTGTTGTACGAAGCTTTTTAGAAAATGCATTGACATTACATTACCATTTGGTTAAAATATTCATTCGAAATTTTGTCCTTGATTAAAACCATTAATAAACAGTGAATTTTCACATTTTCCCACACACCCTCATCAACGGTCAAAGCCAATACATTTTTATGTGCTCTGCGCGCAGTGCAGTGCGTACTAAGCGTTCTGTGCGCCAAAACTACGCGGTCATTTTCAAAATGGGTGGTCGATGTGTAGTACAGTGTAGAGCTACCATATACATGTACTATGATAGTCATCTGACCCTGGTGTGGGAAGGGCCTAACCACACCAGCGACCCCAACCCGTACCGAGTCGGGGTCACATGGCAGCCCTATGGCTATCGAAGAAACGCCTGATATGGCTTAGCATTTTGGTAACCAGAGACCAAAATACAGGGTTTTACACTGAAAAATCATAGCCATACTGCGGGTATAAGATACTTACACCTGTACAATTAGAGCCGCCGAAATCAATTTACAATACGATCTGTTTTAACGAGCCCAGTGACAGATTTTATCTGAGGTTTTACTCCTTCCGCAATTCGTATTGTAGTACAACTTACATAGCGCATGCGCCAACAGCCTTGCTGTTGATCGGGTATGGATAAAACGCAGCACAATTTACACAATGTATGCGTGTGGAAAAAAAACAGGATGGTTTGCTGAGAACTGAAATGAATATTCATTCGCGCACGCGCAGGTCATTTTATTTACGTGATATGTTCAAAATGGCGAATCGCATCTCGCGGAGATGGTCTCAAAGGTGATGACGATTAATCTTGTATTCAGAGGTATGGTGAGTGATACAGTACATAGGAGTCTACATGTAGTTACCTGGATCTATCCATATTCAACAATATGGTATTACAACATGCGGCTTTTCGTTGCGAATCCAAGTGTCGTTTTAAATGATGAGTTGTTTACTGAATTGCAAGCATCGCAGTGCACTTGATTACTTCACTAAATTGCATAGGCCCCTACACAAGTCTTCGGGGCGCCGTTACTGGTTACAGCGCCCCGCTCCGCGCCGGGGTTAGGATGGGCGGGGTCATCCCACGAGACCGACACCCACGAGTCATACGGTCCACGAGACCGACATCAAAAATAGGTCCACGAGTCATACAGCCCATGAGTTATACGGCTCACGAGTCATACAGCCCATGAGTTCGACACTAGGCACAAAAGGTTCACGAGACCGACACTAAGCAAAGAAAGCCCACGAGACTGACGCTACACAATTAAGGCCCACGAGATCAACAGTACGCAAAAATGGCTCACGAGACCGACACTAGGCAAAGAAAGCCCACGAGACCGACACAAGGCAAAGAAGTCTCACGAGACCGACACTAGGCAAAGAAAGCCCACGAGATCGACACTAGGCAAAGAAGGCTCACGAGACCGACAGGATGAACAGCGGCATCTACATGTCAATTACAAATATGTACCTGTACAGGGTGTTCAATTTAGGGGAAAATTACATACTGGCGGGTGCAATTTCATTTACGCTGTCGAGCGAGAGATTGTTACTTAACTAATAACAGCACCATCTACATATCAACGACATGTATGTATTTCTACACATGTTTCTTTTAGGGTACAGTTCTGTTACGCTACGGGGAGCGACATTGTTACCATTTAAAAAAAAAATAGAATTGTCCTCTTCATAGGACCCCCCCCCCAAAAAAAAAAAAGAAGAGAAGAAAAAGTGACAGAGGACAAGAACGATGAATGGTTCACTTTTATGCCATCATGCTATATTTAGTAGGCTTTCCTAATTTCTACTTAGACGGTGGAAGACAGGATCTAAGTTGTTTTTTTTTCGCCTTTTTCTTTCTCGCTTCGCAAGTTAAGTAGGCCTTATTAGATATCCTTTCTGCCTGCCTTTACCCGCCTGCTTATTAGAATTCAATTTGTAATTTTCTCTTTAACTTTAATGTATGAAATTCAACGGATTCAAACTTTTTTTGTTTGTTTATCGCAGTGATTCACCTCGATTTCAGTAGCTTGTGCTTGTAAAATTATTCTTCTCAAAACAGTACATTTTTCATAAAATAAAAAAGTTACTTTCATGGATGCATCTTCTTTTTCCGAATTCTTAACGCTGCCTTAATTGACAATTACCTGTACATTATTTTCTGTGATTTTTCATTATTTCAAAACCTTTGCAGATGACTAGCCCCTCCCCCCCCCCCCCAGCATGTAAAGCAGGTGTGCACTACAACATTTACCATTTTACGAATAATTTTCAAGTAGTGAACATCATTTCATACCTGGGTATTTTTCTAGTTGGTTGATCTGAATGTCCACATCATTTTATTTTTTTTTCTAAGCAGGTATAAACTGGTATGGGCTTTGCAGATAGGGAAACGAGGGTGTTTTGGCATTTTCGGAAGTAATATTGTTGAAACAACTCATGCACTTTTACTGAATTTTGTTTATTTTTTCACAAACACTCACACACGTAAACACAATTAAAGATCTTGAACCGTTCAGGGGGTGAGGGAGGGCAATTGACGGGGTAATACCCTAGCAACTCTCCTTTTCCATCTCTTATACCTTCTTGACGCCATTATCTGAACACCTTATACAATATTAATTGGTCTATAGGGGGCGCTGTTCATCCTGTCGGTCTCGTGGGCCTTCTTTGCCTAGTGTCAGTCTCGTGAGCCTCTCGTGGGCCTTCTTTGCCTAGCGTCGGTCTCGTGAGCCTCTTTTGCCTAGTGTCGGTCTCGTGAACCTCTTTTGCCTAGTGTCGGTCTCGTGAGCCTTAAACGATTAAGTGTAGTGTCGGTCTTGTGAGCTTTCTTCGTTTAGTGTCGCGTACTGTCGGTCTTGTGAGCCTTTTGTGCGTAATGTCGAACTCATGGGCTGTTTAACTCGTGGGTTTATTTTACTTGATGTTGATCTCATGGGCTTAATTTACTGTGTCGAACTCGTGGGCTGTATAACTGGTGGGCTGTATGACTTGTGTGCTGTATGACTCGTGGGTGTCGGTCTCGTGACGTGCACCCGGATGGGCCTTACTTGAAGTTGCAGTCTTGTCTATACAATTTAAATTTAACGAAAATCTTAAATGGTCGGTAGCAAGCAACTATCCACCAGCACAGCCAACAGCAATATAAAGGCCATATAAAGTAGGATCAAAAAAGAGGGCTCTACATGAAGAGTTTGTTCGCAAAAACTGATAAGTCCATTTTTGAAGATTTTGAAGTACGGTCTCTGTCATTAAGTACAAAATAATACCTTTTAAATGCAGGGCTGCCAACCTTGAGTGAGAGTTTGGCGTGAGACACTGCGAGGGAGCGGAGCGACCTCCTGGCTAGCACCTGGCGGCCTGCTGTGCGGCCGTACGTACGTACGTACACAGTCAGTGTATGTAAAGCGATGTAAAGCACAAGTCATAGCCATACATGTACTGTAATTTGCCAAAAGTACAAGCTACGCTCATGTGGTATAGGTAGAAGCCAATCGTAATCCAATACTGTAAAAGTGGAAATTTTCGCGGTGTTCAAATTTTCGTGCATTTCGCGCAACCAGAAACTAGCGCGAAAATAAAAGCACGCGAATATTTTTGCTTGCCATATGTGCCTGTGCGTGATGTCTTGTTTTCGCGGAATTAAAAACACGCGAAACTCTTCCGACCTGGCCAAGCGCGAAAAATTAGTCACGCGAAAATATCCACTTTTACAGTAGCTCGTCTTTGCGCGTGAACCGAAAACGATTATTATTGGTTAAGCTTTACACCCGCGCTGGAAAATCTCGACATTTTGGGCTGGGGCATTTCGATATTCGGAATATCAGAGAATTTAGAGATATATTTATTTTTGTAGTCATGTACAGTCCATTTAGGGGGTTTAGCGTGAGATTTCGTTTATCAGAGTGAGACAGTCAAAAGTGGTTGAATTGCGTGAGTCTCACGCTCAATGCGTGAGAGTTGGCAGTCCTGTAAATGATATATTGGTCACTAGCCTACATATAAAGGTACATTTTTGAAGTTATGGTCAAAAGAAGCAAAAATTTTCTTATTATTCTCTTTATTTTTCTCGAGCTTTAATCGCAAATATCTCCATTTGGCAAATATGGACTTATCGGTTTTTGCAAACGAACTCTTCACATGTAATTCTGTAAACGTTTAATTAGGTGGTGGTCGTCGACGCCTAGGTCAGCTGAGGTCTAGGATACTATCCGCCTTGCCTTGTTGTTATCCTACGAGTACGACTATAGTCTAGGCCTACTCCGACATGCAAAGACACAGTATGGGACTAAGGTAAATGAAAAATGAGAGAAAACAACAATAAATATCTAGCCCCGCACTGCACAACAAATTGACACATCATGTTCCACCAGTGGACCTACCATAGCATTCGGTACACCAGTTCTGGCTTCTCCTCCACCACCCGCCACAAGAAAATGAGTATCGTCCATACATTTTATCACGTATGGGGGGAAATCGGTGTCTCCAATACAGGTTGCCATGTTGTACACGAGTACGGGTTCAGCAATACATCTGACACGTCGACAGCGCACGCAGGCATTGGTACACAAGTAAAGCGAGAGGACTCGTTGGCTAGCGAGATTGTACTACAGCTGGCTACATGATGTATTACTAAAATAATGTCATTTTACTTCTCATTGATAAAACGTGCCCGTGTACAATAATAGTTACCAAGCGTACGGTTTGGATATGTTTCCCAGGTGACTCGACATTTGCTCCTGCAATTTCTCCAAGGACTTTAATAGGGTTGGGGTTGTGATTGGGTTTGAGGTTTTGATGTGAGGATTAGGATTTAGGGTTTGATAAGAATGTTCGTGCATGCTGGGTATAAGAAATCATGTTTGGCTTAGCATGCTGATATTTCATGGGAGCAATTATCATGGAATGTCATGGAACCGTTTCCCCCATTCATTTTTAATTTTTGCTTCAGACTTTTGTGTGCGTAGACTTTACAACATCGCCCTCATCCACTTCCATTTTTTATGGTATATAGAAATCATAATGCATGCGCACATAAAATGCGAAACGCAGCGCGTATACAATATTCCTTTCGTGCTGCTTTTTGATCTAATAAGCTTATAATTATGTGATATCAAAGAGAAAATACTTATCAATACACACACACACACACACACACACACACACATATATATATATATATATATATATATATATATACCGCGGGTGTCCCAAAAAAGCGTAACGGTGGATTTTCAGTATCTTGCGTTCTAAAAGTGCTGTATTTTTTGACATCATTAGAAAGAGTATCTTCCGCAAAAGACAATGATACCAAAATCATTAAATTTGGTTCAGTACTTTTTGTTCTACGCCAATTTATGTAAATGCAGTCATTTTCAAATTTCGCCGGATTTTTGCGACTTATGAGATAATAATTTGAGCGCGACACGCGATCCATACGGTGAATATTGTGTAAGCTCGGTGATCCATGTCAACAAACGATACTGCTTTCACATTGGGCGCGGGCCAGGAAAAAACCGCGTGTGTGCAGGGGCGGATCCAGGGAGGACCGCAACCGGCGCACGCCCCCCCCCCCCCCTTTAGTTTTTGTTGAAACAAAAGAAATAAAAAGAAAAAATTGGGGGAGGGGTGCGTGCGCCCCCCATTTAATTTTGTAAACGCGCCCCCTCTTTACGGAATTCCTGAATCCGCCCCTGTGTGTGTGTGTGTGTGTCTGTGTGTGTGTGTGTGTGCGCGCCCAATGTGAAAGCTGCACCTTTTGCTGACATGGATCAACGAGCTTTAATTCACCGTATGGAACGCTCGTCGCACCAAAATTATTATCTCATAAGTCGCAAAAACTTGAAAATTACTGCATTTACAGAAATTGGCGTAGAATAAAAAGTACTGAACCAAATGTAATGCTTTTGGTATCACTGTCTTCTGCGGAAGATGCTCTTTCACACACACACACACGCACACACACATATTCTTGTAAGGACCTTCAATCAGGGATATGGATTTTTCACCTTCAAACATTTTAATTAATTGGTTTTTGAGCAATGTGATTGGCTAAAATATGTTTGATTTAGTTCACTGATAACCAAACTGGATTTTTTTCTAAATTGTAATTATTTGAGATTTGAGTATAATTTACCAGCTAACTGGAGATACACAAAATGTGTGTGCAAAATGGTCTTCTGTCTGTGAAACCGGGTATGATATCATGTAGAAATGCAAATTTGCAGGTGTCACAGTGTTTATGTGCCCCATGGGAATCATGGTCCTGGTAGTTGGCTATGAAATCGGGGATATTGTGTGAAATTTTGTACCATGAAACCGGGCATATGCCCACAATTGTTATGAAGCGTTATATTATTTTGAAACCGAAAATATATTAACAAAACATTTTACACATTCTGTAGGAACTACTCAGTTTCATATGGTATAACATTTCACATTGGTATAGGCATACGCTTGGTTTCATCAGTGGTATAGCACTCACACATTAGACATAATTATGTCCGGTTTCATGGTATTAACACTCACACATTTCGTGGGCATTTGCCCTGTTTCATCATGGTATGGTATTATGCTTCACACACTCTATAAGAGTACACACTTCGGGGCTTATGCCCGGTTTCAAGGTACAACATTTCACACGACTTTGTAGGGATATGCCTGGTTTCGTGGTATTAACGCTCACACATTTTGAAGGCATAAGCCTGGTTTCATGGTACAATACTTCACATATTTTGTAGCATATTCATGGTTCATAGTGTAACAACACATTTTGTAGGCATATCCCCGTTTTCATGGTACAATACTTCACACATTTTGAAGGCATATGCGCGGTTTCATGGTATTAACATTCACACATTTTATAGGCATATGCCGGTTTCATGGTATTAACACTCACACATTTCGTTGGCACATGCCCGGTTTCATGGTACACTCTTAAAACATCCGAGTCAGAACTGACCCGGAACTGGGTCCATTGGGGTCATACACCGTTCCGGGTCAGAAATGACAAGAAATGGGGGACTTGGAGTTGGAATATCTGTGCGAGGGAGCGGGGTAAGGATGTGGGAGCGGGTGTCCCCCCCCCCCCCCCTCCGTCACGAGGAAGATTTTGCATTTTCAGACCTGAGATTCAGCGATCTGGTGCACACTTTTGATGAAATTTCGGATTTTTCTTATCAAAGAAAAGAAATATTAATAGATAATTGAATAACTAATTCGTGGCATCTCAGCTCTTGTCCGTGTGTGCGACATCACTGTGTAGGCTTACTAAAATAGTATCTATACATGTAAGTTGTCAAGGGGAGGGTGTGGGAGGGGTAATCCTCCCACGCGACGGAGCTTTTGCATTTTTTGGATTGACATAGAACTATCTGATGTGCGCATTAATTTGTGGAATATTCGGAAAATTGTCAATCCTCAAAGTGTGCAGACTCTATAAGTCAATGGATAGGAACCGAGCGGGGTGGGGAAAGTAGAGTAAAAGATGGTGAGGAAATTTTTATTAGAATTGAAGTAATACAAGTAGATCTGATGAATGAAACAAAAGGATCGAACGGGGAGGATGGGAGGGGGTATCCCCCTCCCACGCGAGAGAGATTTTACATTTTTAGAATTGAACTTCAGCAATCTGGTGCACACCTTGGATAAGACATTTGGACAAAGCGCAAGAAAATTTCTTTCATTTCGAAAATTATTGGGGGAACAAAATGACTTGTTTGTCCCCCACCCCCCATCTTCCAGGATCAACGTCGCTGTATACGAGTGGGCTTTTCCATTCTTAGAATACAGATACAAAGGAAAAGTTTTGATGGAATTTGGAAAGCTGTCAATACCTACAATGTACTAAAGTTTTTAATGGGAAACCAAACGGGGAAAGGGCTGATTGAAAGAAGATATCCCCTCCCACCCGTTGGAACTTTTTTGTGTGTGTGTATGTGTGTGTGTTCTTTTAACTGAAGTTGCAGACAGAGTATCCCCTTCCCATGCACGCGAGAGAGACTTTGCATTTTCAGAATTGAAATTCAGCAATCTGGTGCACATTTTGGATAAGATATTTGGACAAAACGCAAGAAAATTTTCCTCACTTTGGAAATTATCGGGGGAAAATGATATCTCCCCCCCCCCCCTGTTAATTCTCCCTATCGCATATAGCTCTCTGAATCTGAACGCGTGTGGCGCTCTAATTTTTTTACATTTAATTCTTGGGATATAAACTTCCGGTTATGAACGCGCTATGTGTAAATGTACACTTTTATGCACATTGAACGCCGAGGTATCAGTATTCACAGATCGTATCAAATTCTGTCTTATAATCTGTCGAATAAGAGAGTTATTTTCTAATCTGTAACTTTAAATTTGATGAATGGGATTCTCCTGTGAAGCGGCCCAATGCTGGGCTGATGATGCAAAAAACGAAATTATGGAAATCCATAGGTGAAGGACGTGACGTGGGTAAGCCACACAGTTCTGTGGGGTAAACCGCAAAACCAGAAGTGTACGTCACAAGAGCGATCAATCAGATATCGGTATCGCAAGGTGATATCGCTTGATGCCGGCTATATGCAATAGGGAGAATTGAAAGTACCTAGATAATTACCTCCTCCCATCCGCCAGACTGGACCCCACCCGCTGGGTGTGGCAGAGTATCCCCTTCCCATGCACGTGAGAGAAATTTTGCATTTTCAGAATTGAAATTCTGCAATCTGGTGCACATTTTGGATAAGATATTTGGACAAAATGCAAGAAAATTTTCCTCACTTTGGAAATTATTTGGGGAAAATGACATCTTTGCCCCCCCCCCTGTTAATTGCAAGTGCCTAGATAAATACCTTCTTCCATTACCCGGACTGGACCCGGACCCCACCCCATGGGTCCCTAACAAAAAAGTCCTGTGGTACTCCCTGTGGTACTTGTCGGTACCACACAATGTACCACACACTTGTAATGTTACCACAGGAACTGTGTGGTACTGTACCACAGGCTTGTAGGGTACTCCCTGTAGTACTTGTCAGTACCACACAGTGTACCACATAAATAAATGTTACCACAGGAACAGTGTGGTACTGTTTTACAGGCTCATGTGGTACTCCCTGTGGTACTGATTGGTACCACACAATATACCACACAAATATGTGTTAACACAGGAACTGTGTGGTACTGTGTCACAGGATCGTGTGGTACTCTGGGATGTACCACAGGGCAGTACCACAGGACATTACCACAGGAAAGTTCCACAGGACAGTACCACAAGACAGTATATACACACAAATTGTCCTGTGGTATTTTGGGATGTATACCACACAACAGTACCACAGGACAGTACCACATGAATTGTCCTGTGGTATTTTGGGACGTACCACAGGATAGTACCACAGGACAGTACCACACGACTTGTTCTGTGGTATTTTAGGACGTACCACAGGACAGTATCACAGGGCAGTTCCACAGGACAGTACCACAGGATAGTACCACAGGACAGTACCACAGGATAGTACCACAGGACAGTACCACAGGAATTGTCCTGTGGTATTTTGGGACGTACCACAGGACAGTACCACAGGATAGTACCACAGGACAGTACCTCGATCACGACTTGTCCTGTGGTATTTTGGGACGTACCACAGGACAGTACCACAGGGCAGTACCACAGGACAGTACCACATAGGACAATACCACAGGAAAGTACCACAGGATAGTACCACACGACAGTACCACACGACTTGTCCTGTGGTATTTTTGGACGTACCACAGGACAGTACCACAGGGCAGTACCACAGCAAAAGTACCACAGGGCAGTACCACAGGACAGTACCTCACGACTTGTCCTGTGGTATTTTGGGACGTACCACAGGACAGTACCACAGGGCAGTACCACAGGACAATACCACAGGGCAGTACCACAGGACAGTACCACAGGAAAGTACCACAGGATAGTACCACAGGACAGTACCACAGGATAGTACCACAGTACAGTACCACACGACTTGTCCTGTGGTATTTTGGGACGTACCACAGGACAGTACCACAGGATAGTACCACAGTACAGTACCACACGACTTGTCCTGTGGTATTTTGGGACGTACCACAGGACAGTACCACAGGGCAGTACCACAGGACAATACCACAGGGCAGTACCACAGGACAGTACCACAGGATATTACCACAGGACAGTACCACACGACTTGTCCTGTGGTATTTTGGGACGTACCACAGGACAGTACCACAGGATAGTACCACAGTACAGTACCACACGACTTGTCCTGTGGTATTTTGGGACATACCACAGGACAGTACCACAGGATAGTACCACACGACTTGTCCTGTGGTATTTTGGGACGTACCACAGGACAGTACCACAGGGCAGTACCACAGGGCAGTACCACAGGACAATACCACAGGAAAGAACCACAGGATAGTACCACAGGACAGTACCACATGACTTGTCCTGTGGTATTTTGGGACGTACCACAGGACAGTACCACACGAATTGTCCTGTGGAATTTTGGGACGTACCACAGGACAGTACGACAGGAATTCCTGTGGTAAATTTTGATGTATACCACAGGAGAGTACCACAGGAACTGTCCAAAATCCCACAGGAAAATCATAATATGGTGCTATTCCACACAGAAGTACCACACAGCAAATTAAATTCGTAAGTACCACAGAAAAATGCTACAGGATATTCTTTTTTTTTTCTTAACATTTTATACCAGAGGACTATCACATCAGGAGAATATCAAACAGCAGTACCACACAGGAGTACCACACAGGAAAATTGTAAGGCAGAATCAACTGAAATTTTTAACAAAAATACAAACAAAAAAGTACATATTAATATTCCTCAATTAATTGATAGATGAGTTATGCTGTGAATTATAACAATTGATTTGCCATTACTTATCCTGTCCTATACTCCTACAGTATTACCTATTTAGTGAAAGTGCTGATGTAAAGCATGAGAAATTTCATAAGGACTTCTGTGGTACTCCTGTGGTACTCCTGTGGTACTCCTGTGGTACAAATTTTTACATAGCTCATGAATATTCATAAAAAGCACTCTAGATTTTAGAAAATACATATATGACTTAAAAAGTCAAAGTATTAATGATGAAACTTACTTTGAACTTTATGAAAGATTGTCTAATTATGTTATGTTATTCCCAATATCATAGATATTGTTATGAAAGTGTAATTTCATATCTTGATAATAAAGTATAATCGAGTTAGTAACCATGCCTTAATGATTTACGGATAGACGGCCATATATATATGTACTGAGAGGGTCGATGGCTACCTAGGAATAGAATATGACTATATAGATCTATTATAGGACTAGATTGGCACTTGGCCATTAGACTCTCGTTTGAGGTTATATGTTAGGAGTAGGACAGGTTATTAAGTAGGGCCATGTTTGTCCTAAAATCCATCACTCACCTATCAGAAATATTCCTTGAAATGTGGCTAAAAGTCTCCCAGATTTTTTTTTTCGATCTATCCTGTGTGGTACTCTCCTGTGGTACCATGGAAATGCTGTGTGGTACTGCCCTGTGGTAATGCTGTGTGGTAATGATCGACCTGTGGTACTGTCCTGTGGTACTGTCCCAAAATACCACAGGACAGTTCCTGTGGTACTGTTCTGTGGTACTAGTCCTGTGGTACTGCCCTGTGGTACGTCCCAAAATACCACAGGAATTCCTGTGGTACTGCCCTGTGGTACGTCCCAAAATACCACAGGAATTCCTGTGGTACTGTCCTGTGGTACTGTTCTGTGGTACCGGTCCTGTGGTACTTTCCTGTGGTACTGCCCTGTGGTACGTCCCAAAATACCACAGGAATTCCTGTGGTACTGTCCTGTGGTATGTCCCAAAATACCACAGGACACCTCTGGACCTCACCCCTGGGTGGAAATTATTGGGGGAAAATGATATCTTTGCCCCCCTGTTAATTACAAGTACCTAGATAATTACCTTCTCCCATCTGCCGGACTGGACCCGGACCCCACCCGCCTGGGTGTGGCACACTTCTAGCTCTGGACCCCACCCGCCTGGGTGTGGCACACTCTAGCTCTGGACCCCACCCGCCTGGGTGTGCACACTCTAGCTCTGGACCCCACCCGCCTGGGTGTGGCACACTCTAGCTCTGGACCCCACCCGCCTGGGTGTGGCACACTCTAGCTCTGGACTCCCACCCGCCTGGGTGTGGCACACTCTAGCTCTGGACCCCACCCGCCTGGGTGTGGCACACTCTAGCTCTGGACCCCACCCCGCCTGGGTGTGGCACACTCTAGCTCTGGACCCCACCCGCCTGGTGTGGCACACTCTAGCTCTGGACCCCACCCGCCTGGGTGTGGCACACTCTAGCTCTGGACCCCACCCGCCTGGGTGTGGCACACTCTAGCTCTGACCCCACCCGCCTGGGTGTGGCACACTCTAGCTCTGGACCCCACCCGCCTGGGTGTGGCGACACTCTAGCTCTGGACCCCACCCGCCTGGGTGTGGCACACTCTAGCTCTGGACCCCACCCGCCTGGGTGTGGCATCACTCTAGCTCTGGACCCCACCCGCCTGGGTGTGCACACTCTAGCTCTGGACCCCACCCGCCTGGGTGTGGCACACTCTAGCTCTGGACCCCACCCGCCTGGGTGTGGCACACTCTAGCTCTGGACCC